>NC_141069.1:46780730-47085730 GCF_041138505.1 Cibotium barometz | reverse complement strand
ATAATTTGAGGCTAATATATACTAACAAATATTGTTGGGATATCTAGTCCTCCTTCATGTGTAACATCGCGTCGCAAGTTATTTTTCATCTATCCAAGAAGAAACATAAATACTTAAAACTCTTATGCATACTCCAATGCATGAGCCTTATGCATATGACTAATGCATATGGATAAAGCATACATAAGTCTCAAGCATATGGCTAATGCATGCATAAGTCTCACGTATGCATTGGAAGCTACTGGTATGCCTTGGTAGCACTCGGCATGCATAGGTAGCTATCGACATGCCTAGGTAGCTATCAACATTTGGGAGATACGGACATGTCTTGATAGCTATTGGCATGCCTTGGAAGCTACCAGCATGCATTAGTAGCACACCTAGCATGCATTGGAAGCTATCGGCATGCCTAGGGAGCTATCAGCATGCATTGGTAGCACCCGGCATGCCTTGGAAGCTTTCGGCATGCTTTGGAAGCTATCGGCATGCATTGGAAGCTATTGACATACACTGGTAGCACCCGGCATGCATTGGAAGCTACTGGCATGCATTGCAAGCTATTGACATACACTTATAGCACCCGGCATGCATTGGAAGCTATCGGCATGCATTGGAAGCTATTAACATACACTTATAGCACCCGGCATGCATTGGGAGCTACCGACGTGCCTAGGTAGCACCCAGCATGCATTGGAGGCTACCGGCATGCCTAGGTAGCTACTGGCATGCATTGGAAGCTACTGGCATACCTAGGTAGTTGCATTTTTAGTATAAAACTTATGTATAAGCCTTATGCATATGGCTTTATGCATAAAGCTTATTCATAAGCCTCATGCATAAAGCTTATGGATATGGCCTTATGCATAAGGCTCATGCATGAGGCTAATGCATAAGTCTCAAGCATGCATTGGAAGCTACCAGCATGCCTAGGTTGCTATTGGCATGCTTATTCACAGGTCTCATGCATGTGGCTTATTCATAAGCCTCATGCATAAAGCTTATGCATGTGGCTAATGCATAAGTCTCATGCATGAGGCTAAGGCATATTGATATGTCTCATGCATGAGGCTTGTTGAGATATCGAGCTCTAGTGAGGCGGTGGACACTGATGACCCACCTGGGGAATAGGCCCCGCACTTACACCACTGGCATGGTTGGTGAGATCTTGGGTGATATGCGGCCAGTGGGATGACAGGCTGTGTGACAGCCATTCTAGAGACTGGCATAGTTATAGCGCCAGCTCATTTAGTCGGGTTCACACTATAGAGAACCCGTGTATGTATTTGGTTGAGTACCTTTCATATTGTGTGTACTCTTATCTTGTATATGGTGTGTTGAGTGTTGAGTAGAGAAGAAGAAGATTTTCAGCCTCTCACCTTGTGTGTTCTCTATTAGGGTTTTGTGAGTGTGTGTGTGTGCTTGCAAGAGCTCAAGCTCTCTTCCCCCCTGCATCTTTTCATGGTATCAGAGCCTGGTTCGTGCTAAGGGCTGAGCTGCAAGCAAGAGAACCACAGGAAGCGGTACGAGGGTAAGAGCTGCAACTACTCTTCCCTATTGTGTTGGTGACTACACCCTTGTCGGGAGCTCTACGGGAGGCACCGGCAAACGATCTCCGATTGAGGAGCTTTCTTCGCGGGAGTGAAGCTATAGGGCAACTATACAGTCCGAAATTTTCGGGCCGAAAACGCGTTTCGGCCACGTCTGGACCTCCGTTTTTCAGAAAGCAGGCGATTTCGAGCACTGCGGGTAAGTCATCGATTCTCTGCAGAACTCTGTTTTAAGTACTGCAGGAAGACAGATTGACTGTGCAGACACTGTGGGTGCTGCAAAGAGGTCTACAGTTGCCATTGGGTGTATGTATGTGCATTGAGGTCACTGGTTGTGACATTTGAGTGGACTGTAGTACCGCTGTGCAGAAAATACAGCAGTTGTGCAGAAAAACCAGAGTGCAGTTTCTGGTAAAATTGTGTGTTTGGCAAGATGTCTAATGATGGCATAACACAGATTGTGGCTGAGAAGCTGGACAAGAATAACTTCCATGCTTGGAGGTTCAGGCTGACTAATTTCCTGATGGGAAAAGGCTATTGGGACTACATTGAAGGTGAGCATGAAGAGGCACCGGAGATATCGGATATAAATCCGACTGCTGCAGATGTGAAAGAGTTTAAAGATTGGAACCAAGGAGCCAGGAAAGTAATGTATTGGCTTTCCATTAGTATACAGGACACCATGATTGGGCACATTCAGGATGCCAAGTCCCCCAAGGAGGCGTGGGACACCTTGGTAAAGCTCTATGAAACAAATACCAAGGCACGTAAAATACAGTTGAAGAATGAGCTTCATACTGTGGAGAAAAAGAGCATGTCTGTGAATGACTATGCGTTGAAGATAAAGGGCATTGTCGAATCCCTTGCATCTATTGGTGTGTCAGTAGATGATGATGACAAGGTGGAAGTCTGTCTACGTGGTCTCGGACCACAATACAAGGCGTTTAAGACGTCTATTCAGACTCGGGAAAACATTCCCAACTTTACAGATTTGGTGTCTATGCTGATTATCGAAGAGAAGAGCTTGGGTGAAGACCAACAGTCTTCACAAAGCAAAAACAGTTCAGAGCAACAGGCCTTCTACACGAGTTCAGGAAGAGGACGAGGTAGAGGAGGCCGTGGACGCGGTCAAGGAGGTGGCCGAACAGGTAATCAGAATTATGGCCAGCAGCAGCAACAACAACAACAGTCCCAGAATCAACAACAACAACAACACGCAGGTGGAAGAGGCAGATTCAGAGGCAGGGGGAGTCAAAGAGGCCGTGGAAATTGGCAAAGGCAATATAATGATGCACGTGAATGCTACTATTGTGGTAAGCCAGGACATGTGCAGTCAGAATGTTATAAGAAGCAGGCTGACATGCAAAATGGGAAAGTGCAGCAAAACAACTATGCATCCTCAAGCAGAAATAATGAGGACAATGAAAGGTTGTTTGTTATGCAGCATGTTGTGAATGCCATGTCTGAAAATGCTGATGCAGCACAAAAAGATAATGTATGGTATGTGGATTCAGGCGCTTCGAACCACATGACGAGTCATGGGGAGTGGTTCAAGGAGATGAAGAATCCGGAAAGACCAGGTTTTGTGGAAACAGGGGATGACACTGCTCATCCAATTGCCCACGTTGGAGATGTGCCATTGTCTATGCAGGATGGCAAAGTGAAGTACCTTGCAGATGTACTTCATGTACCGAACATAACAAAGAATCTGGTTTCAGTTGGCCAGATGATTGAGCAGGGTTTGCAGGTTCGGTTTAACCCTGATGGATGTTATGTTGAAGATTTCAAAGACAAGTGCAGGTTGGTTGCAAAAGGCAACAGAGTGGGCAGAATGTTTACGTTGAATGTAGACATGCCTGAGATGAGTGCTGCGATGTTTGCAAATGGTTCAGGAGTTGTTGCAGACACAGACATATGGCATAAAAGAATTGGACATGTAAATGTTCAGAGATTGAAGTCTATGCAGAC
This sequence comes from Cibotium barometz, assembly GCF_041138505.1. NCBI lineage: Eukaryota > Viridiplantae > Streptophyta > Polypodiopsida > Cyatheales > Cibotiaceae > Cibotium > Cibotium barometz. The sequence continues at coordinate 47,082,215 of NC_141069.1, read as the reverse complement.
AAAAGGAATCGTGACAGGGCTGCCAAAATTTAAAGTGGAAGGTATGCAGAAAATCTGTGAAGCATGCCAATTTGGGAAGCAAACAAAGCATGTGTTTCCACGTAACAGATATGTGAGCAGAAATGCACTAGATGTTGTGCATTCAGATGTATGGGGTCCTACGAAGACCGTGTCTATGGGAGGCTGCAGGTACTATGTCACTTTCATTGATGACCACACAAGAAAAGTGTGGGTATATTTCATGAAGGAGAAGAGTGAGGTTTTCACTCACTTTCAAAATTTCAGAGTTTTGGTTGAAAAGCAAACAGGGAAATATGTTAAGTGCCTAAGGTCAGATGGAGGGGGAGAGTACTTCTCCAATGAGTTCTCTGAATTCTTGAAGAAGAATGGTATTCGGAGACAATTCACATGCAGATATACTCCGCAGCAAAATGGAGTTGCTGAGCGGAAAAACAGGCACATTGCTGAGATTGCGCGAGCATTGATGGAAGAGAAGAATATGCCGCATTGCTATTGGGCTGAGGCTGTTTCTACAGCAGTATATATCATGAACAGGACTCCAACTGCAGCCATACATGATGTAACTCCAGAGGAGAGGTTTACTGGCAGGAAACCAGATTTGTCTCATCTGAAAGTCTTTGGATGCATTGCATATGTGCATGTGCCAGATGAGCTGAGAACTAAGCTGGATCCGAAAGCTGAAAAATGTGTGTTTATTGGATATTCCCTTGAGCAAAAGGGATACAGGTGTTATAACCCTGCTACACGTGAGTTGAGGGTAAGCAGGGATGTTGTCTTTGATGAGATGAGCAGCTGGTATGCTGCTGAAAAAGAAGCTGTTGGGGCTGATGTGAGTGGAAGTGTGGTTGCACAGAATGCAGGACAGCAATCACAGTCTTTGAGTGGACCAGGAGAGTCCTCATCTAGTGGGTCTGTTGATAGACCATGGAGTGGCAGGCTGCGTCATAATACCAGCCCTGCAAATGTGATTACTACATCACGTAAAGGAAAAGAGAAAGTGGTTGAGCCCCTTGGTATGCCTGACATTTCTGCAGGGCATTCTCATGTTGATGGAGAGTCTAGTGGCTCAGATATGAGCCTTGATGAGGAGCTTGGGATCCCAGCTATGAGAACACCTGGTGTAAAGAAGGCTATGGAAGCCATGAATGAAAAGCTGTGAAGATCTGGGAGAGTGAAGAACCCTGTGCAGAGGTTTACTTATGATGGTTATGTGGCACATCACTATGCATATATGGCAAAGGTTGTGCAGGTTGTTGAGCCCACATGCATTGATGAGGCTGTTGGAAATGTGTGTTGGGAGAAAGCTATGGATGAGGAGATGGATGCACTATATGGAAATGAAACTTGGGATTTAGTGCAATTGCCTGAAGGCAAGAAAGCTATTGGATGCAAGTGGGTGTACAAAGTAAAACATAACAGTGATGGAAGCATAAACAGGTACAAGGCTAGATTGGTAGCCAAAGGATATGCGCAGACATATGGGATTGATTATGAGGAAACTTTCAGCCCAGTTGCCAAGATGGCAACGGTGAGAGTTGTGATAGCAGTGGCTGCGTCAAAGCAATGGTCTTTACATCAGATGGATGTAAAGAATGCATTCTTACATGGGGATTTGCAAGAAGAGGTGTATATGTTGCAGCCACCTGGTTATGAGGATGTGGGTCACCCCGAGCATGTTTGCAGGTTGAAGAAAGCCTTGTATGGCTTAAAGCAAGCACCAAGAGCATGGTCTGACAAGATTTCTGAATATCTTGTCACTATTGGCTTTCATGTAGCCAATGCAGATTTCTCATTGTATGTGAGACATGGTGATAGAGGGGTTGTGCTTGTTGTCATCTATGTAGATGACTTGATCATTACGGGGGACCATGATGGAGAGATCTTTGATGTAAAGATCTTGCTAAGACAGAAGTTTGAGATGAAGGATCTGGGAGAGCTCAGATATTTCTTGGGCATTGAGGTGATTAGGTCACCACATGGTATTGGATTACTGCAGAGACAGTATGGCTTGGATATGTTGTCCAAGTATGGTATGACAGGCTGTAAGCCTATTTCTGTGCCATTGGATCAGAATGGCAAGTTGAGTGCAGATTCAGGAGAGATCTTGGAGGATCCTACTATGTACAGACGCATAGTAGGGAGTTTGATCTACATGATGATCACCAGACCAGATTTGAGCTATGTTGTTGGGTTGGTGAGTCAGTTTATGCAGGTTCCACGGAAACCGCATTTGGATGCAGTGAGACGCATACTGAGGTATGTGAAGTCTACTTTGCATTGTGGACTATTCTATGAGACTGGGACAGAGATATGTGTACATGGGTACACAGATGCTGATTGGGCGGGTAGTATCTCAGATAGAAGATCTACCAGTGGATTCATGTTTTCTTTGGGGAGTGCTGCTGTGACTTGGAGCAGCAAGAAGCAGCCTACGGTTGCTCTATCGAGTACAGAGGCCGAGTACAGAGGAGCTGCTATGGCAGCATGTGAGGTAGCTTGGTTGAGAAAGCTACTTGCAGATTTGGGTCTATCAGTGGATAGACAGGTTGTCATTTTCTGTGACAACATTAGCAGTATACAGTTGGCCAGGAACCCAGTCTTTCATGCTCGTACGAAGCACATAGAGGTCCACTACCACTTCGTCAGAGAGAGTGTCTTGGCAGGAGACCTTGACCTTGTTTATGTCAGCACAGAGGATCAGGTAGCTGACATCTTCACCAAAGCATTGGGTACAGAGAAGCTCCGCAGATTCAGGGCTTCGCTTGGTGTACATGAGATGGAGTTGAGCTCGAGGGGGAGTGTTGAGATATCGAGCTCTAGTGAGGCGGTGGACACTGATGACCCACCTGGGGGATAGGCCCCGCACTTACACCACTGGCATGGTTGGTGAGATCTTGGGTGATATGCGGCCAGTGGGATGACAGGCTGTGTGACAGCCATTCTAGAGACTGGCATAGTTATAGCGCCAGCTCATTTAGTCGGGTTCACACTATAGAGAACCCGTGTATGTATTTGGTTGAGTACCTTTCATATTGTGTGTACTCTTATCTTGTATATGGTGTGTTGAGTGTTGAGTAGAGAAGAAGAAGATTTTCAGCCTCTCACCTTGTGTGTTCTCTATTAGGGTTTTGTGAGTGTGTGTGTGTGCTTGCAAGAGCTCAAGCTCTCTTCCCCCCTGCATCTTTTCAAGGCTAAGGCATATGGCCATCTCTTGAGACTTGGGGATTCACCTAAAAATATGTAAATAGTATACTACGTGGGTTCAAATGAAGGGGGTTTTTAATTCAAAATTTAAGGTAAATTTATATAAATACATTCACAGAAGAGGTTTTTTAAACTGATTTTGATGAAAAAAAATTTGTGAGTCTATAAAGAAAAAGGGGTCATTTTATTCATGAAAAATTCATAGGTAAGAAGTGTTTTAAATAGTCCTTGAATGCACGTGATAGATAGGGTTTCTTAGTAGTGCACCCCCCCGAGTCTTGAGAGAAGCACGGCTCTCGAAAGGCTATCCATAGATCATGGAAAAAATAACAAACCCTAATCTTAAAAGCCTAAAACTTACAAACCCTATAACATGTAAAAGCATAAGAGAAGAAACATACAAGAAAGAGATCTCTTACATTATGAGGCATGTATGTGTTGAAAACCTATAAAATCAAATGAAATTAAGAAAGAAAGGTATTAATAACAAACCCTAATCTTAAAAGCCCTAAAACTTACAAACCCTATAAACATGTAAAAGCATGAAAGAAGAAACATACAAGAAAGAGATCTCTTATGAGGCTTGTATATGTGTTGAAAACCTACAAATCAAACCAAGTTAAGAAAAAAAAGTATTAAGAAAAAGCAAGATCTCTTACCATAGGAAACTTTAATGGAGAGCTCTTAATTAGGAAAAAAGAAGACGAGAAAATACTTTTAATGGTTAAGCTTTAATAAGAAGGAAAAAAGAAGAAAAGAAAAACTTAAAAGTGAGGAAAGAGAAGGGAAATACTCACAAGAAAGCTTTCATGGAAAGCTTGTTTACATAGGAAATAAAGAAAAAGAGTAGAAATAGGGTAGGAGAGGTAGAAGTGATAGATTGGACATAAACCTGTAGAAAAACTCAGAGTATCAAGTTTATTGAATTCAGAAGATAAAAACTAAGTGGCGGCAAAAGAAGCGGCAAAAAAGCGAGATATTTTTACAGTATTGCAGTGTTTCTTCGCTGCTATATACACTACTGAGCAACGATTTTTCACTGCTCATAGAGAAATTTCGCTACAAAAAGTGCTCCTCAGCACAGCGAAAAATCACTGCTCAGCATTGTTAAAACCGCTGATATTTTCCTTCTGAAAACGATGTAAAAACATTGTTGTTCTCTCAATGTGTTGTAGTGAAATTTGTATGTTACGTAAGGGGTTTTTTTAATACCTCTTGAATGCACATGCTATATGGGATTTTAACACATACATACGTACATACATCTGCACATACACACATCTACATATATACTTTCTAAATAAATTATTGACATGTTATATAGGATTTTTACATATATATACATATATCTACACACACATGTGTGCACATGTGTTTATATCCATACATACATACATACATATTTACACATACGCACACATATATGTGCATACACAATGTGTGTGTTTGTATTCATACATCTATATGTACACATTTTCACATACATACATCTATACACACGCATTCGTGTGTGTATATGTCTTGAAGGATCACTCATAAACATGTAAGCGAAACGTGGGTTCAATAGAAAGAATTTTTTAAATCTCTTTTTTATATTTTTGTTACCATACAGAAGGGTACCATTTAAAGGGGGTATTTACAAACTGAATAAAAAAAAGATGTATTTTATTCATGAAAAATTTACAGATAAGAGGTTTTTGAATTAGGCCTTGAACGCACATGATACAGAGAGTTTACATATAGTAACCCCCCCCCCCCCCCGAGTATATGTATTATATATTTACATATATCTATATATGTGTGTATACATACATACATATATATGTGTGTAACCTACTCTTGAGAAATAGGTGGTATGTGATTTTGATTCCTAGTCAACACTTTTAAGTGGATATACACGACCAAAAGAATAAAGAACATTCTCTCCAATATTTTAACGTTTCTTCCTTCAATAGCTTCAATAGTGTAATTCCCAAAAATAAGGTAGCACATATAATAAAGTTTTCCCTTCGCCTCTCTTTTTTAGAAAACCCCGTCACATGTGATGTAGCCTTGGATCCTTTTTTTGAAAAATTGAAACACCAAAATTCAATTAATGAGACTTTCTTTATTCATGCAGTAGAAGCAATCCAAATTCTTCAGAAGGCCTACAATTTAACGCACTATGGAGACGGCGATCCATGCTTGCCAGAAAACTATGCCTGGAGTTGGGTTGTTTGCAACAGCAACGTAAACCCAAGAATAAAAGAAATGTAAGATTATGTTAGCTCTTGAGATTTTCTTAATCAATATTTATCATGGAATATGGAACTTACTTGGATAAATTTGATGTTTAATGACCGCCTAGAAATCTCACAAATTTCAACCTCAGCGGTGAGATATCCGAATATGTCAGCAACCTAACGGCACTCCAAAACCTGTGAGAACATACGCTAATTTCTAGTTGCATTTGTCCAAAGTCCCACTCTATCCTAACAATGATCTTCCCCTCTTCTTATGGTAGATATCTTGCTGACAACAAACTGACTGGCTCAATCCCTGACCTCACTTCCTTAACGAGCCTTCAAGTCTTGTGAGTTCACCACATTTAGTTAGTTTTTTTTGGAACTATTTCAAGCTAACTAGTTAGCTTTTAGAGCAAGATATTCATCTCTCATTGCTCAGATTGCTCCAAGCTAACAGTTGTGCTTTGACGTCGAGCTAGGGATCTTCACAATAATGAACTTAGCGGACAGATCCCTTCGTCTTTAGCGCAATTATCAATGTTGACCAATTTGTAAGTTTGTATCTCATGATACTTTGGAAGTGTTGCAGTAGGTTAAGTATTAATATACCAAGTGCCTATGCAGTGTCTGTATGATTGTACGTTTAAACTGTGGCTGGCAAGTAATCAAGTTGAGGGAGGTACCATCCTAATGCTGGTCGTCTAACCCTTATTGACTTTTTGTTATTACAAGGAATCTTGATGGCAATGCAAATCTTTGTGGGACTATACCTCCTTTGCTTTTGCTGAATAATATTACGACGTAAGTTGGCATTCTCCTCTCCGCATCATACTCGAGTAGCATTCATGAAAGGCTTTGTTGCCTCTTCTCATAAAACTGTGATAAGATGCTAAGAACTATTTTTATTTGTTTCAATAACAATGATTCAGTTGTCAAATTTATATATATATTTTGTGAAAGTAGAAATCGGCGTGGATGATTGAGCCGATTGCCAAAATAGGGAGGCATAGTCTTTGTCAGAACAATGATAAGCATGGCCAGTTGCACGGTTATGGCAAGGTTTCATGATAGATTGAGAGGCTCCAAGCCTGAGAAACTTATGTGGCCCTTACACCAAGGGTAACAGGGGCGACAAATCCTTCAATGGGGTGACAACTCCTTCACTATTTTCCTCACCCGGTAGCTTATCTAGTTCGCATTTTTCCTACCTAGGCCCTTACACCAAGGGTAACAAGATGACTGGGGTGACAACTCCTTCAATGGGGTGACAACTCTTTGACTATTTCCCTCACCTAGTACCTTATCTAGGTCACATATTTCCTACCCTGGTGATCCCCCCTAGATTCCTCCACCTCAAGCAACTCACTACCTTGAAACCCACTAGTAATGGAACTCCTATGGTCAACAACAATGGAGTGCTTTTTGATGCAATAGAGGATGCATATTTTAGAATGTGTTGTAGATCCTATCACACTGCTTCTCCAAGTGTAGAAAACAGATAGGCATAATAGGATCCCTAAGAAACATATGTGGCTAGTATACCAAGGGTAACAAGATGACTAGAGTGGCATGATCCAAAAGGACCTAAAAATCCACTCCAAGAACAATAAGCATAAAAACTATAGTCCCTACATCTAGTACACGTTGGCTCATGTCAACGTCCAACTTATTGATATGGCTCAATAGTTAGGGGTTGATACTTCTATGGCATTCGTCTCCCCATTCTTGGTGCCATCAATGCTAGTGTCCTCTCCATCGACTTCAGTGTCCCTAACCGTGTAATTTTGGTTCTCAAAAACTTGAGTGGCTTTGAATCAATTGAGGCTAGATTAATATGAGTGGCTTTGAATCAATTGAGGCTAGATTAATATGACTAGATAAATGTGTTAATGGATTCAATTATGGATTTGTGTGAAACACGAGTGGCTACTATAAAGGTGAGTGTAATTATGAAGCTCCTCTAAATATACACTTGGCAAACTCTGTGAAGCTTCACACCCCACTGTAAGGCTCAGGTTTATGAAGGTTCACGCTTGGAAGGTTCATGCCTTTGAGCCTCACGGCTATGAGGTTCACGCCCGTGAGATTCACGTTTGTGAGGTTCATGCACATGAGGCTCACATTTATGAGGTTCACAACCGTGAGGCTCATGCTTGTTAAGGTACACGCGCCGATGAGGCTCATGCATATGAGGGTTCACGCCCGTGAGGCTCATCCTTGTGAGGGTTCACGCCCGTGAGGCTCACACCCCAAGAGCCAAATTGAGGAAGCTAATAGATGCAGGCACAACCCCACTTATTGTTGACAAGTAGAAATATCAGGGGATCAACCCAACGATTCACTGTGGATCTAGAAGCATGAGGAACACACCTTGCGGGAAATAGTGAGGAGGCTAGGAGATATGAAGCTCACACAAAGCTGGAAATCCAAGGAAAGAGAACTCACACCTCAAAGGAAACAGAAAGGAGGCTGGGAGGCGTGAGGCTCACATCTGTGATGCTCCCAATCACGTCGTGACGAGACCCACGTGAAGTTAGCTGGTAGAACCCTAATAGATTCACTGTCAGATGTTGGCGCAAACATGACACCAAATAAGATTCCTTCACTTCAATGCAATAAGACAAAGTGCGAACCATAAACAACTAATGCATATGTATAGTAATATCCTACCAGCCTGCCACTTTAAGCATTTAAAACTCCCTGCTAGTAGGTGGGTGAGTCTCATCTATTCCTACCTCCAATTCCGGTAGAAGGTTAATAATTGATTTCTCACCAACTAGCCACTTAATACTTTCAATTTGAGCCCAAATTTGAATGCAAAAGGAGAAAAATCAAATTCCAACATTGACCCCCACTTGCCCAAGCCAAGCAACCTACTGCCAAGTGGCCACACACTGCTGAGAGATGCAAAGCCATCTACACAATAGTCTTGCCCAACTTTTGAGCACACTCTTAGAGATCAATGTAGCTAGTAACTCAATTTCCATATAGTCGTCTCTCAGCAAAGCCACCTGCACAATAGTCTTGCCCAACTTTTGAGCACTCTTAGAGATCAATGTAGCTAGTAACTCAATTTCCATATAGTCGTTTTCTAGATTCACAACCGCTTAAGTAATTATTTTTTGACATATTAGAAAAACTTCCAATGGTGGAGACTTGATCCCTTCCTACTCCTAATCTTTGATTTAGCAGTATGTGGAGAGAGAGAAAGAGAGAGAGATATAAACAAGTAGTGAAGGGATTACCTTGCTTTTTCCTCTCTTTGCACCCCCTCCTTACCATGTGTGCTCCCCCTGCCATCGTGATGGCCGTTTATAGCCTTCCTTGGCATGGCTCGTATGCACCCCCTCGCCTGGCTGTGCACCCCACCTTCAACTCCACAGCATTGCCTACTTTTAGGCTCGTTTTGTCCCCCTTTCAGCCACTTTCAGCACGACGATCTTCAGCTCGACCATGATGGTCGTTCGTAGCACAGCCTATTTGTAGTGCCTTCTTAGGCAAGCAGCCCGCTTGTTGTAGCGCCGCCCACCTGAGGCGGTATTTGCCTTTTCTGTTGTGCCTTCCTATTTATGCCAGCCCTACGTGCTTTGCAACACCCCTACTTGCCTTTGCTGTTGGAATTAATGCTTTGTCCGTTAACGTGTGAATGCTCACCATGAAGTGGCAGGCACGAAACGGCAAGCCTAAGATCATAAGTAAATATGTTATAAATGTCAAATGATAACAACGATTCAGCAGTGCAACGAACGCGGCTCCACTCTCTGCAAGCAATGGCAACCTCGACCTTCTGAGTAATGCGTACCAATTAATGTTGTGTTAATTAATTATGATTACTACCTTCCTTCCAAATTTCTACATGCTATCCGCCTCCTTTCCTGGAGCGCCTGTGTGGGCCTACATTGCTTCCGCCACATTCGCAAGCCCCGATGCTTTGCTCTGCCGCCAGCGCTGATAAAGCCACACAAGCCTTTCAAGCGGCATTCTGTCTTGGCCGCACAAAACGAGAAACGCCTTCAAATTGTGTAGCGAATCACCTTGCCCATACTGTACTTATCCTCGTTAGTCCATCGCATTTGAGGCTTGTGCTCCTGATACGTTGGTAGCAAAGGCTTGCTCTAGCTTTAATTTCAAGCAGCACCAACTATCCTTTTTCGAGAAGCGGCAGCCACCCGTCCCTCCACGACCCTCCCTCACATTCCGACGCTTCTCGCACTTTGCCCATTAGACCACAAGCTGCGTGCTGCCATCGATGCTAACGTCCTCTACCTCGTTAGTGTCCATGCAAAACTCGACGTCATCGCCACCTCTTCACTACACACGCCCAACTGTCTTGGCCGCACAAATCTTCGTTTTTCGAGAAATGCCAGCAATAAATTAAATAAATTATTTTAAAAAAACCCAATCAGCAACCATCCTCCTTTTAAAAATGCGCCAACCTTTTTTTTCTTTCGTGCAACCTTGCCTGAATACCTTAACACACAACACTAATTATTTTAAAAAAATTAATAATAATAACAATAATGATATACCTTCATATGCCAACATAGACAACTGTCAACAATTATTATTATTATTTCAAATACTTTTTTTAAAAAACATCATTCTAAACTCTTTTAATTATATTTTTACTAAAAAAACTATAAATAATTAAAAAAACAAAAAATAACACACACAATACTTAGAAATTAATATTTTATTTATAATCACTCAAAATAATTTTATTCATTAATTCACTCACATCCCGAACATGCTTGCAAATTCAAGATATTCGTGAGCGCAAACATGCCTACTCTTTTAGGCTATTTGAGTGCACACACCATTTTACACAAATATGATTAAAATTTTTCAAATAATAATCAGAATTATTAAAAGAAAAAAAACAAATAAACAACACAAATGGATACAAACCCATCAATTGAAAAGGCAAAGACCCTTTAAATTCTAAAAAAATCAACACCAAAGGGGACTTCATAAAAAAATGGTAATAACAATGGTAGCCCCATAGTGAAAACATTGACCATACAAAATAAATAATATGCAATAACTAACAAAAGTGGAACCTACCAAACTAAACTAAGAAAAATAAATAAAGATACAAAAATAAATAAATAACGAAAAAAGGATGAAACCCACAAGTTTAAAATTAAAAAAATTAATAGTAATAATAACCTTGTGCCTAGCCCTCCCAATTGTTCTTGCTACGCCTTGCTGCAAATTGGCAATGCGACTGTAGGTATATTTCGGGGTGCTTGTGTACGTGGGCCCGGTTACCCAGTCAATGGCCGATGACGGGCTCATTTGTAGACATATGTGCATAAGATGTTATGGACATGTGTTTTTATCACAAGCGTACGTGGTGTAGTGGATAGGAGCTTCGCCTCCCTTGGCAAGTACGTGGTGTAGTGGATAGGAGCTTCGTCTCCCTTTGCAAGGACTTGGGTTCGAATTACAACAAGTACAAGGACGTGTGTTCATAACTCTTTTGCACGGCTGTCTGTACCGAGGCGATCTGTGGCTAGGTGACCGCTCATGCTGGGGCCACATACAAAGGCACCTCGAAATCTACCTAGAACCCAAAAATGCTCAACGCTCTTGTGGGCCAGCCACCCCTTGTGGCTTGCTTGCTCCAGGCCTGGTGCTTACAGCAGCTGATCTTCCTTATGTGCACAGTGCTACATGGCCAGGCGTTTTCTTTCCTTATGTGCACAGCTGATCTTCCTTATGTGCACAATGCTACATGGCCAGGCGTTTTCTTTCCTTGTCGCTTGCAGCTGGCTGCTCCGCGCCCATCCCCGGCAGCTGCGCTATGCTTTTGCCTTGGTTGTCACTTCCGTGTTGCTCTCTTTGATGTGCCTATGGCTGTTCGCAACCCCGGTGCCTCCCGCCAACGTCCGCCAGCTACGCCACCCAGCAGTTGCACCCCGCAGTAGTCACTCCTACGCTCCTCCGCCCAGCCTCTGCCCTTGCGCCTGCTCCTCAGATCCACCGCCACTGCCTTGGTCACTAAGCGCAGAGAGAGAAAGAGAGCGAAACTAAAACTCCATGCTTAGCTGTGTAGTGTAGAGGCTTAGCTGCATAGTGTAGAGAGAGAGAGACCCACGCTGGCTACACAATGACGAGACAGGAGGGCAATGCCTTGGTCGCCGGATCTGCGTGTGTACCTTCTCATTCTTATGCGCCCTAGCAGCCTGATCTCCCCAAAGACAATTGTGCTATTTTGGGTTTTCCTTTCTTCTTCGTCTTCAGATTCTTTTTCATTTTTTTTAAATTAAAAAAACCACTATCCAATCCTACTCACTAACCTATAATAATTTGAAATTAACTAACGCTAACTTATTATTAACAAAACTAATATTAACTCTAACTAAAAACTAATTCTAGCTGTAACTATCAATAATAACATTAACTAAAATTTCAACTAATAAATTAATATTTACTAGATGTTAATTAAACTAATCTTAAACTTAATACTAATACTAATCTTAATCATTTTTATTAGCACTAATAACTAACGTTAACTACTAATCCTATTGACACTAACACTAATTTCTAATCTTATTCACTAATAATCTTAAAGCTAACACTAATCAAAAACACTAATTAATATGGAAAAAGAAAAAGAAACCCTAAAACAAAACACCAACAAGCAACAAAAAGTCACACAAACCTTATCCTAACTTCATTCTACTGTAAATCAAATCCAGCCCACCGCAAAACTAAACCAAAACTAAATCAAATTCTCTCACCGAATCTTTCACCAACTGTAACAATCAACACTGAATCTTTCATCGAATGGAAATGAAGAAAGAAAACCCTACACAAGAGTCTAAACAAGCACTAAGGCACATAACCTTGATCCGCGGCAGTGTTGCCAAAGGAGAGCACAAATACACCGCACTCCCTAGAACAAAGCTAACCAAATGAGGAGTACTCACCTTTCACATGTCTTAGGAACTTGGTAGCTTACCCGCCATCTTGTAGAAGAGGAAACCACACCAATGCAAGCTAGCATTGAGAAGACCCACCTCCCATTGTCATCTCGCGAGATTTGTTTATGTAGAGCTTGGAACTCCCCGTGGTTGTAAGACCATGCTCGACTGCAAAAGACAATAGTTCATTCTCACTCTCTTACTAGCAAGACATCTCAAGATCAAGACTCTTATACAAACTCACTCTCACACAAGCACTACTAAGAGGGCAAGAGGATAGGGTAGAGAGCTAGAGCACAAGGACCAAGAGCACACTCTCAATCAACTCTCAAGGGAACGTCTCTATTTCTTTAGTTAAAGTCACTTATATACATGCCACTTATTGGCAACGGGCGTTTACACTCACTGGATTTTAGTGCCCAACACTTAAAATGTGAACTAATGAGAAGTAACTAGAGATCTTTCAATCCATTATCCATTGCGTACAAGGTTTTGATGACAAGATGTTTTTGGTGGTACTTATTATCCTTGGGTTAATACTTGGATCGTCGATAATGGAGCTTCTAGGAACCTGACTAGTCGAAGAATTAGTATTCCTCCCTCAAGACTATGGGAGATGACATCATAGTGGGCAGTGGGAAAATCATAAAAAGTGCCCAATAAAAGGTTCATATAATGTTAAGGTTTTATTTCACTTGTGTCTAAAGAAGGTTGTATAAAAATTATTTCAAATATTCATTAGGTTCCAATATGAAAGAAACCTCCTTCCTATCTTGGCCATTATGGACCATGACTTGCGCGTTCGCTTCAACAAGAATGGTTCAATATTTATTCTTGATAGAGATAAGAAGGTTGTTGTAAAGGGCATTCAAACCTGAACAACTTATATGAGTTTTTGAAGTTTGTAGTCTAGACTGACTTGAGTAATAGTAAAATTTGGCATGAGAGATATGGGCATCTTAGTATGTAAACTCTTTCAAAGATACAAATAGGTAGACTATTTGAGCATTTGCCACCAATTTTTGACAGTCTGGATGTGTGTGAAGCTTGCATGATGGGTAACCAATAGAGAAAACCCTTTTTAAAGAGGCTAGTTTTAGGGCCAAGGCTCCTCTTTAGCTCGTACATGCTAATCTCTATGCAAAATGAGTATGATTACACTTGGAGGTTCTTCCTATTTTTCACATTGATATAGAGTATGAAGATTCAAGTGTATTTTCTTAAGAAAAAGTCTCAAGATTTTAGAAAGTTTAATGAATGGCTTGCATTGGTTAAAACGGAGATAGGAATAAAATTGAAAGGCAATTTAAAACATACCGAGGAGGAGAATTCATGTCTCATAAATTATTGGGTTTCTACAAATAAGGAGGCATAAACACTACCACTCATCACACTCCTCAGTAAAATGGTGTTACAGAGTGCAAGAATCGTGCTTTGAGATGACAAGGAGTATGCTTAGTAGGAGGAATCTACCTAGATTCTTTTGGGTTGAGGTTAACATGGCTATGTACATTCTTAATACGAGTGTAACAAAAGTAGTCAAAGTGATGATGTCACTACGGACAAGCTCAAGTAAGAAACCTTTAGTTGCACACTTGAAAGTTTTTAGGTGTAAATGCTATGTAAATGTTTGAAATGCTCAGAGGATTGAATTGGATGCCAAAGGCTAGAAATGTATCTTCTTGGGTTACATCGTGCAACATGGAGTCGTAGGGATTCTCTAGCAAAGAATATCAACCACATCAGATAGAGGTGCAACCTCTTTTATCCTCATCATGCAACAAGGAAATCACCAAAACAACATAGCCTCCACATGCATCATTGACTTCCTTGCACTTTGATGGAGGTCAGGCCACTTTATTTCCTATGGACTTGGATTTTGAAGATGAAGAACAAGAGCATGATGTGTCACAAAAAGGTAACCTATTACCTAAATGGTAATAGGTTACCTACATGCAGCTTTTGGATGAATTGGAGTCTCTAGCCATCCAAGATTCACCTCAAGATGTTGCAGATGTAAAAGATCAGAGGATAAAACCACGACTTGAGAGAATCTAGTGAATTTTTCTCTTATGAGACAAAGGTATTCAAGATTTTGGAGCCTACAAACTTTGAAGCACAAATGAATCTAAAGTGGATAGTAGCCATGCAAGTAGAATATAACTCCATCCTTAAAAACCACACTTGGGACCTTGTAGATCATCCTCTAAGGCATAAAGTAATTATCACACTATGGGTTTATAAAGAAAAACATAGATCTGATGGTACTTTTGAAAGGTGCAAGGAATGACTGATTAATAAAGGTTTTGCACAAGTTAAAGGTTGTGACTTTCAAGAAACTTTTTCTCCTACAACTAGGTCAACCATAATCAGCACCGTGCTTACACTAACAGTGCAAGGGGGATGGCACGTTCTCTAAATGGATGTAAAATCTAATTTTCTCAATGAGATAACCAGAAGGAGGAGCTATATGTGGAATAGCCACTTGGATTCGTGGTTTCCAATTCTGAAAGCAAAGTTTCAACGTTATGGAAGACACTTTATGATGTGAAAGAGACACCACGCAAGTATATGAGGCACTTTATAAGGTATAGTACTAGAAGAACGATGCTTGTTTTATGAGTATTGGTCTCTTAGACAATCCTTTAGATGTAAATTTGAATGCCTTTTGTTACCAGGGAAAGTATATGGTCATTGTTCTCTCTGTAGATGACCTAATTTTATGAGTATAGTTCTCTTACACAACCCTTCTGATGTAAATTTGTATGCCTTTGTTAGTAGGGGAAGTATATGGTCATGTAGATGACCTAATAGTGAATCAGGATAAAAATATAGATGACCTAATAGTGAATCACGATAAAAATATATCAAAAACATAATATATACTTAGTGTAGAGTTTGAGATGCCAGAAGCCAAATAACATTTTTACCTCTTAATATAAAAAAATAGGTAATATGGTCAAGGCATTTAGCATGACTATATGTAAGGTAATTGGTACCCCAATGGAGGTTGATCTAAAGCTATCCATCGAAGACACCTCAGACGTTGTGAATGAGACCTTATATAGGAAACTGGTTAGACACAATCTTATCTTCTTATGTAATACTAGACTAGAGATCAATTTTTATGTTGGTATTTTGAGTAGGTTCTCCAACAAGCCCTGAGGGAATCATTACAAATAAGGTATGCAAGCCCCACCTATGAAGGTAGCTTTGATAGCTAGTCGAGAAATACTAAGATGGAGGGTGCTAGTAGAAGCTAGGGACTAAAGTCATGGTGATGACCAATGAACTATGTCGAGAAGGGTTTGGCCATGTATCTACATAGAAATGTATACATGAGGTGGCCATGATATGACCATATAGGTTTATGAGTTGTTTTCAGTGACTTCATGCATAGTGTGGACTCGAACCATAAAGATATACAATTGCATAGTAGTAGCAAGTTCCCCACCTCCAGGTAGGCATCTAGGCTCATCTTGGTCCCCTTTGTTAGGGTGTGTAGTAAGAGTAAAGTTTACCTACTTAATCTGTGGAATATTATGAGAAAAGGGTGCAGTGTAGCATGTAGCCTTTGGTAGCGTGTCAAATATAATCTAAGTCATCTCTAAACCATCTAACCTCATGGCCAACTTCCCGTGTGAGTATGGGGATGTTGGGTGCCTAGGCTACTAAACCATGGCTACTCTTTATAATGGGGGTTGTACAAAAATGAGCTACTCATTGTAATGGTAGTCATACAAACATGAGCTAATCGATGCCTAGATAATATACACTATGGAGGTGGAACATTGATTTCCAAAACCCCTCCTTAACATTCATATAATATAAATCATACAACTTTGGAACATTGATTTCTAAAACCCCTCCTTAATATAAATCATACAACTTTGTATTCAGCCTCTTTTGGCAAAACACCATATTGGGGAATATGGGAATTTCCCACAAGTTTGGGACACGTGGTCAAAAGTTTAGATTAACCATAACTTGAACACCACTAATCCAAAATGAGCGCTTTATAGCTCTTTAGATTCCATTTTTCAAGCGCTTTCCAACGATAGGTCATATGATAGGGTTTTGAAAAACTTATAAACATGTTATCCATGTCCTCCTTTTTTAAGTATTCAAAAATGGGAATTGGGAAATTCCCAAATTCACTAATATGGTGTTGCAAGATGAGAGTGCAATAGTAAGCTATTTGTTACTGATCTAAGAAATGTCTCCCGAACCAAGAGAAAAATAATATCAAGTATACGGAGTGCCTAGTGTTGGTAGATGGATCTTCACTAAGTTGTGGGCCCATGGATTTAGCCTAGCTTGTCAGGACAGATTTGCACCCAGCCAACTCCGTGCTTGGGATTAACTCCAGACAATGCTCAACGAAGTTAGCTCTGGTAGCCTCAGAGGAGTGTCTTCACAATAGCCCCTCATTGTGAGAACCCCTTGATCGGCCATATGTTGGGGGCCTAACCTCATGTATCATGGGGGAATTGAGCATAGAACCCTCTAGGTCCCTTGAAAATTGGCTTACACACATGCAGCTACCCTCAAAGGCTCAAGAGAGAGACCTGGTAAGAATCAGGAGGAGTAGAGACAAACTCAACCTTAACATTGACTCTGCTATTCCTCAAGAGTGGCTGACACCTATCCCAGACCTGTATCCCAGACCTCACCCCCCAACAATGGCTATGGTTTGCTGCTCACTTTTTCTATTGGTGGTCCCCATGGCAGATTAGAGAGATCAGAGCCCCCTTTGGAGGATTTAAATGGTTGGCCTTTTATAGAGGGTGAGAGTGAACCGTCTAATTAGGAGGAGACTCTAGATACCCTAGGATTTAGATGTCGGAGGTTGATGGCACCTCGGCTATAGTAGTACATTGGCAGTCAAAGGGCCTCTCATAGCGTTTTCTCTTGAATTTGTTTTAGAGTCTATCGGATAATTTTTGGCCTCTAAAGATCACCCTCTTTCTTTGGTTGATGACACACATGAGCTTGGTGGTTGGCATGGGGTTGGCCATTGGTGGTAGACTAGGAGCTTGTTCAAGGTGCCACCATGCTCAAGAGTCTCAAGGCGACACTACCTTTGGGATTACTGGAAGGCTCAACAGGTTTGGCAATGGATTCTCCACATCTTGAGAATGGAGAGGACCTCGACCCATATCACTACATGGGGAACTGTCACTTGGGCCGCCAGAGAGGTTGAGGTTGTTAGGGCTTACGTGGAGGAAGTTGGGGGGCTAGCACTTGAGGTCTCTCACCTTTGCATTTCTAAAGTACCAGTCCCAGTCCCATCTACTGAGCATTAGAGATTGGGCTCATGCCACAGATGGGAGATTTGCACTACCATTGCATCTTAGAACATATGGAGAGCTAGATGCAAAAATGCCATCAAGGGTACCCACACTTCGCTTTTGCCAAATCAGGAGCATTCGGCTTGACATCATCCATACCCCCCATGCGGTCAGTGGGGGAAGTTCAGGGTTGCTATGAGCGCATCAAAAGTGGCGAGAAGCTTTCTTGAGGATCTTGAGGCCTTTCCGTTTTCCCACTAATAGAGGTGGTGATTGCACTTGGCATTATAGACCACCATTGTGGTAATTCCCCCTGTATGAGATAGCCTCCTCCTTATAAAGTGACCAACCAGAGAAGAAGTGTATATTTCTCCACCTTTGATTATTTGATCCTCGCCCCATAAATGGAGGTGAGTTTGTATCTAGCCTCCTCCTTATAAAGCGACCAACTAGAGAAGAAGTGTATATTTCTCCACCTTTGATTATTTGATCCTCGCCCCATAAATGGAGGTGAGTTTGTATCTAGCCCTTTGTGTTTGTATTTTTCCCTTTATGGATTTTTTAATTAACTAATACATAGATCTTTTTCCCAGAAATTATATATATAGGTTTTGGCATAACAAGATGGCATGCACTAGTTAGCATGTACACATAAGGGAAATATGAGTTTTTCCACACTTTTACATAGATCTTTTTCCCAGAGATTATATATATAGGTTTTGGCATAACAAGATGGCATGCACTAGTTAGCATGTACACATAAGGGAAATATGAGTTTTTCCACACTTTTACCACAATCATCTCTGAGAGTTAGAACCTCAAATATGGTGCTAGCAGCTTGTGCATGGTAGACAACCTCTATCTTGATCTCGCATGCAAGTTAGATTTGAGAGATGTGGTAACAAAATAAAATCATATTTGATGGTGAGTGTAATAGAGTCCAAAAAAAATCTTACTTGATGAAAAACATTCTCAATAGTTTTCAAAGATAGCATATGTGAAAAATTACCTTTAGGGTAAGATAATGTGGGCACCAAATAAGGTGAAAACATGTGCTTAGGTGTCTATATATGTGTGTGTGTGTGTGCATGTGCAAGTGCATGCTCATGCACATGTGCATAGAAACAAGAAACACACATGAATTTGTCTAATATATTGTGTAGTTATGTACATGTGGATGCTACATGCAATCACTTAAAATTAATACTAAAATATGGCTATACTCAAACGAGACATGTTAGTTTCATCTATATCCACATCATCATGCTTTTGTTTAGGAAAAATATAAAATTTTCATGGATTTTAATGTTTAATAAGATGTTGGATCAATGATTTGTTTGTGAGAATGTATTTACATTATGCATTTTGACATGGAATTGATAACAAACAATGTTGTTGCACTTGAATAGGTATTTTGGAGATCCAAATTTATGTAGTGGCACAGAATGTGCATGCCCTTCAAGATCCTCTATGACCACGTCATCAATAAAAAAGAGTACTACAATCAAATATATCTACATTATTTCAACTTTGGCATTTATATATGTCATATCAATGTTGGTAATGTTCATAGTTCAAAAAGAAAGGGTGAAAAGGGCAAGAAATATATCGAACATATCAGCACAATCAAGTAAAGAAGGTATGGGTCATATACTTTTCTTCAAGTGTTAAAATATCAAAAACTCATTGAAACTTATAGCTATCGTCAACATGGAAAACTAATTTTGTTTTTGGTTTTCAATATCACTACTTTAATATGTAGATAAAGTGTTATCTTACAAGATATAAATTTCATAGAAGCTTTAATTTGAATATTTTATTACAAAAGTAGTTATTATACATCATTAGGTCAACCAAGAAACATAGCCTAATGATACATGTACAAATAATACTAAATTTAGTTGGAAGAGCACACAAATTCAATACCCAACTGCCTAGTCTCATCACTATGAATGCTCTATATCCATTAACATGTTAGAAGAGTATTGATTAAGAGGTTAGAGGAAATATTCAAAAAGTATTTAAAGTCATAGAGAGGATCACTTTAGCACCAACATTAGTAGCTGTATAAAGGTTTAGGAGAAGTAGTCAATACTGGTAGAAGTCTTACCTAAAGATGCTAGCTATGGGGTATCTAAAGAGAGTAGAAAGTAGCAAACCACTTCAAGTGGAGAATAAGAGGGTCACCCAAGTACCAAAATGAACTATAAAAATCTCATTATCTAGACTATATATTCTAAAGGTGAAGCAATCTTGTAGTGCTCTTATCTAAAAAGGTTACCCAATTGAAACCCTTTTGAAGAGACTTCCCAATAGACCCATTTTAAGCAACTTGCCAAGAAAAGGCCATATTTAAATACGCTGACCTATTTAGCAAACCTCCTAGAATATACAAAAACAAGTCCTTTTATTACAATTCTACCCTTGAATGGGTTCAAAATAGGAAGTCCTTTATTTCCCAATATCAAATTGAAGGGACAAGACACAAGAGAGTCGCAACAATGTATATTGTGGGTACCTTCTTCGATCTCTCCTACTAGCATAAGCACTTTCCTTTTCATATGTATATAATAGCTTCAATATACCTCCAATATACTTTATGCTCCTTATCAATTATGCTCAACATCGAGGTGAACGTATTGCCTTAAAGTAGCCATTTAGTGTGACTTGGAATAATCATTAAAAGATCCCTTCAATATCCACTCCTTTTAAAGGCACCATCTCTAGTTCTAGATCTTTATGAGGTAGCTATATCAGTATCTTCGTATTTGTTGAGTTCTTTAATGGAACCATCTCTAGTTCTAGCTCTATTCAAGTACATTCATAGCTTTTGAGTTCTATAAAGGCACCATTACTATATCCTCTATCCACTCCTTTTAAAGGTAGATCTCTAGTTCTAGCTCTTTATGAGGTAGCTATATCAATATCTTCATAACTCTTGAGTTCTTTAATGGTACCATCTCTAATTCTAGCTCTATTCAAGTATCTTCATAGCTTTTGAGTTCTTTAAAGGCCCACAATTTCAAATTCTAGCTCTTTATAAGAATATTCTTTATATTAGTATGCTTATAGATTTTGTGTTAAACTTATTAACCTTCAACACCAAATTTTAAATATTAGCTATGATTACACATATCAAAACTTTTGTGTTCAGTTGGCTCATTAAATATCTAAAACATTTCTAGTAATCTAGAAATGTTTTGATGCTTACATTTCTAGTAATTTAGAAATAATTACATGCATCACAAATTTTGTGTTCTAGACATGTGGATATGGCTCATTAAACATCTAAACATTTCTACTAATATATATCTACAAGTAAATTTGATGAAGGAAAAAGCGAAATTTCTCTCTTTTAAAGGCCCAACACTTTTTCATATCAACTAGTGCGACCAAGATAGAGAACTTCCAAATCTAGTACTCCAACACCTAAATAACTTCGAAAGGATCTCCTTTATGATTTAAAACTCCCAAATTCATGCCAAAAGTCCATGTGAATGGCACACTTAGGGAATATACTAGAGGATATATGTTAACCCCATTTTAGGATTAACAGAAGCAGTCTATACTACAGATGACGAGAGTGGCAATAAGTCTCATGAAAAGGCACTATAAAAGTTGTAAAGATTGTGAGAAAAGCTTTCCAAAGATTGAGCTTATTAGTTTGGTTTTGAATATTACATGCCCAAATATGAAAAAGGGCTAGTTATATATAAGACACTTTATCATAATCAAATGTCATAATTGCACTTTGTGCTAAGTGAGTTCTTGTTAATCTCTTTACTCTTCATCTTGTGTATGTGTGTGTGTGAGAGAGAGAGAGGGTTGAGAGGAGATGCTTATTTGATCCTAGCACATGTGCCTTTCTATGTTTAATGTGAGAGAGTGAGAGAGGTGAGTCCTTGCTAGGCAGTGCATGACAGCAAGAGGTAGGCCCTAGAATCTTGGAGCCAACAACTAGTGGTGGAGCTTGGAGATCTTGAGAAGGTAAGAATAGCACAATGGTTGTAGTCTATTGCAACACTTGCATGAATGAGAGAGAGTTCTTTAAAGGGAATAAATGAGCCATAACATTTTGGCACCACTGTGGGGGAGATAATCTTGCTTCTACCTTCTTAGAGCACTAAAATCCTTCCTTGTATACTTAAAAATCTATACTTTTAGTTTTGGCAAAATTCAATGTGAAGTCTTGAGGAGATAACATTGTTGGCAGAATAGTGAAAAGTATGATAGTGTTTAAGTTTTTATTTCTTTTGATTGAAAGATTAGTTTTTGAGTACTTGGAGGGCCTAGAGGGAAGAAATCCAATTAGTTTTGTTTATTTTTTATGTTTGCAACACTTCTGCTTTTTCATGTACAAAACTAGAGTGTTGTGTTATTTTATTTTTATTCAAAATCACATAATTATGAAAAATATTATTGTTTGGGTTTTGTTGAAGATTTAATTACCTTAGCTATGGTAAGCATACTCAAATTGCACGTTTTTAGTAGGTAAAAAAAGTGTTTGGACTCCCAAAAAATAGATCAAAGATAATTAATGATTTTTTAGACTTGGGGGTTTTCAACGGGTGTTAAAAACCAAATAAATTCACATTAACAAAAAATACCAAAAATCACATCATGATTTAAGGGATTATCTTGCCAAAAATATAAATTATTATCCTTGAAATCTTATCCTCTTATCTTTAAAAACATTTTGAGAGTGAAAAACTACAATTTTTCATGGCCATGACTATCTTGAGATTTTTACACGTGACTATCATGCCAAAAGAATTTCAGCTATGGAGGTTACTAGGGTGACTTCATTATCTAAACTCATTGTCAAAGTTAATTACAAGCGAATTCGATACCAAAAGATAAATGTTTTGACATAAAAACCATAGTTTTTCACACTATAAAGGTCATATTTTGACTATTAAAGTACATTGGTAGAAAAACTACGATTAAAATATCAATTCCCCTAGCTGCCAAAAACTAGAGTTTTTCACAGCTCTGACTATCTCTAGTTATTTATGCATGACTATCTCTTTCTTCACATGTCAATATCCCCTAGAAATCGATACCCTCATTATCTTTTAGATCAGCTCAATTGTGGATGGTGCATAGCCTAACCAGTTGTGGGTAGAGAATACTTGGCATCTATAAACATTACCAAAGTTCTATTTAGTCGAATCAATGGAACAACCTTTTTGGAGGTGGAAATTACATTTAGAGAGGCCCATAGACAGGTGCAAATCTTAATCAAAAGAAACAATATAGCCAGAGACCTAAGAAAGGAATCCGTTAGAGGTTATGCCATAAGCTGAATACCTTTCACAAGCTTTGGTATTCGGGATGCCACACTTAGAGCCAATATTAGAAGATCTAAAGGGGGAATGAAAATAAGCAACCCATCACAGGTTAGGAGGACCCAACCTAGAAAAATAGGGATCTTTATGAGGACAAGGAGTGTTAAAAGATACAAGTTCACACCATCTATGGTTTGAAAAGCCTTAGAAATATGCCTGCCTATTTGGTGAAAAAATTCCTACATCAAAGAAAGAATTGCAAAGTCACGTTTTCTTAGGAGACAATTCTGCAAAGCTAAACGACACAATTTAGCTAATTGGATTAGCAGCAAGATTATGGAGATGAAGATGAAATCATGACCTGTCTAGCTATGAGTGATGAGCTGTTTACCTACAGAGATCATTATAAAAGCCGAGTGTGTAGCCTAGCCAAACAAGATAGTGAAAAAGAGTAAACAAGAAGTTTACAAGAAGCCACTGCTGAGTATGTAGCCTAGCCTAACACTCACAACATTATGTTGATTGTAATATTTAAGTTGATTTAGCTCCTTAGCATCAGGATAGGGTTTCTAGGGATTAGCCCTTTCACATTAGAGTTAGAATCTATCATTTGTTGTATCCTATCTGATTCAATAATATAAACATTCGATTTCAACTTGTTTATTTAGTCTGATTGTTGGTCTTCTATCACAATTCCTTGTCCCCACCATTTTGGCATGGTATCAGAGCCTCATTTACTCGATTGCGTAGAGTCTTCCTAGGCACCATCTAGCCTCTGAGATCAAGCACACCATCATTACATCAGCTTAAGTAACACCTGCCTTAGATCTACGCCACCTCCCATCTGGCCATTTTGCTGCATGTTGGCATTGCATAAACTGCTAGTCAGTCTTTTGCATTCTGGCATTCAACATTTTGCACTTGGGTTACAGATTTAGCATCAGCCACTTTCATATATACAGATGCGAATTTGTAGAATTTGCATTAACTTCTGATTTGCTCTGATGCTACATCATCTTTTGATCTATTGATGCCATGTTATCTTTTGATTTGTTGATGCCATGTAATATTTTAATTTGGTGATGGAACATCATCTTTTGACATGCTGAAGCCATGTCATCTTTGGACCTGTGAAAGCCATGTCATCTTTTGATGTGCTTAAGCCACATCATCATCTGACCTATTGATGTCATATCATCTTTCGTTTTGACCTACTAAAGCTAGTAATCTTCCGACTTGTTGATGCCACATCATCTTTAGATTGTCAAAGTGCACTATATAAAATAGTTGACTAAATTCATTGTCTGAAATAACTATGAGAGTGAGCTATATGAATCAGCTGGAATCATGTTCTTGAGCCAGCTGCTGACGGAATCAACTATCTATATTAACTATTAGAGTCATCCATCTGAGTCGACTTGCTCTACTTTGACAAGCCATTGACCTGCCTCTGCTGACAAGCCATTGACCTACTACTCATAGCCGTCCACATATTGCTGATATCAGTCATTTTCTACTGTGACAATCACTGTCTATTATTGTACATATTTTCACATTCTGGAGTTAACATTCAACGTTTGGCCACGTTTACTGTTGGAGTCACCTCCAGCTCTATCAACATCCGAAGGCAGAATCAACTATCTGTTCTACTGACTCAATGACACCCAATTTGAGTAGCCTACTTTTGTAGGAAGCTAAAAAACTCAATAGTACAAACAACACAACCTGGAAGATGAAGCTAGAGTCACTATTATTCTTTTAAGATTGTTGGGAGATAATTTCTATGGAGAGACAAACTAATTTGACTATCAAATCTCTAGCAAAATGGGACAAGAAGGCCATGTTTTTGGTCCACATAATAAAGCTAAGTGTGAAGGATGACATCCTCAAGGGAGGTGCTAACTCCCAAAGAATCTTGGGACAACCTAAAGAAGGTGTATGAGTCTAAAAGCACTTCAAGGAAAATTACCTTGAGGGATGAACTCACAAATAAGACAAGGGAGCCAAATGAGACTACTACAGACTTCATCAAGTGGGTGACAGATCCACATCAACAACTAATAAATGTGAGAGATAAGACATCTGATAAGGAGCTTGCTACAATCTTCATCCATGTGCTCAAGGCAGGTTATGCTGGTCTTGTTCAAGGCCTCATCATTTTGAGGGAAAAACCATCACTAGACAAAATGGAGCAGATCCTTAGGGGGACGAGGATCAAAGATAAGTAGCCATGAAGAACATCCATGGTAGCCATGAAGAACATCCATGGTAGCAACATCACTTCAACAAGTAACAATTACAAAGACCTCTTAACAACAGAGAAACGAAGATAAAATTATCAAAGACAATGACGAAGACATAAAAACTATGAGCCCAATAAGAACAACAATGATCAAGGTTATTATTCTTCTAATGGTAGATGTGGCTATTCCTCTAGAGGTAGAGGAAAAGGTAGAACTTCTCATAACTCCATTCAATGTTTTCACTGTCAAAAATATGTACAGTTTAAGAAATATTGCAAGAAAAAGTAAGGTGATCTGAAGGGGAAATCAATAAAGCTGTGTTGAAGATGAAATCTCTCAATGCTTCATAAATGCCAACACTTTCTCTCTATTGAAGAGATGAAAGAGGCCAATCATGTAGACCATGGCAGCAAGCAGGAACCATGGTGGATTGATTATGCAGAAAGCTCCTACATAACTTCTCATGCTGAATATTTTTCCAAGTTGGATTCTATTCATGATGGTTTGGTTTATACTACAGATAGCACTCCAACTTGAAGAGCTCAAAAGCATGGAAAAATCTTCAAGTTGAGTGGATAAGTGGCAAACTTGTTAGCAATTTAGGCTAATAGGTTAGCCTCTTTACCTCCATCATAATTATGGCATAAAAGGTGTGGTCACCTAAATTTCAATAGCATGTGTCTTCTTAAATCAAGAGGTATGGTTTTAGGCATATGATCCCTACAAAAAGTTGATAAAGTATTTTAAGCCTATTGCATTGGCAACAAGTAGTATAGAGATACATTTTTCTAGAAGCACAAGTAGAGCAAGAGGATTCCTTGACCTCATTCACATAGATGTTTGTGAGTCAGTCCACACTCCTTCAAGTGGTGGTAATACATACTATGTTTCCTTCATAGATTATTACTCCATACATAGGTTTATTCATAAAATCCAAATCTGAAGTATTTGGCATTTTCATGTTATGGTTTAGAATATGACATGAAGAAGCATCAAGGTCCTCAGGTTAGATAATGGAGGTGAACACCTCTCAAAAGTCTTTAGAAAATACCTTCTTGAGCATGGCATCATAAGTAAACTAATCTTCAGCTATACACCTCAACAAAATGGAGTTGCTTATTAGAGGAAGAACAGAGTCCTACTTGAGTCAGCCAGGTATATGTTAAAGGAGAAGAACCTCTCCAACACCTACTAGGCTGAAGCTGTTAGCATAGCATGCTACCTCTTATGAATAGATTCTTATGAATAGATCCCCAACTGAAGCACTCCAGGATATCATCCCATATGAATACTTTAATGGAATCAAGCCTCAATTATTATCATCTCATAATATTTAGTTGTTTAGCTTTTTCTCATATTCTAGATTCAAATAGGAAGAAGCTTAATGACAAGTCAAGAAAGTGTGTGTTTGTTGGTTATAGTAGTGAGCATCACGCTCACAAACTCTATGATCTAATAAAAAAGAAAACATTTATGTTAAGGGATGTGATCTTTGATGAGACAAACAGCTGGACATCAACTCATCCATTATATGCAGACACCCCTTCTTCATCAGCTACCCTCAAAGGGGAGATAACACCTTTGGAGGACTCCATTGAAGAACTAGAGGAAGAAGATGATGCCCACCAAGAAACCCTTAGGAGATCTACCATCTATTGAAGAACTAGAGGAAGAAGATGATGCCCACCAAGAAACCCCTAGGAGATCTACCATCTATAGAAAGTAGCCCCAAAGGTTAACATATCACAGAAGTAACAATTCACACTTTGAACAAACAAATTATGCTCTCTTAACATCACTGATGTAGCATGATGAACCCCTCTTCTATGAGGATGCCTGTGATAAGAAAGAATGGACAAATGCAATGGACAAAGAGATGACTGAACTCTACATGAATCATAGTTGGGATACATGTCAACTTCCAACCAACAAGAATCCATACGCTACAAATGGATTTACAAGATAAAGTAAAACAAGTACAAAGCAACACTTGTGGCTAAAGGTTTTGCTCAGAAATAGGGGGATGATCATGAAGAGACCTTTGCAATAGTACCCAAGATGAATTCCATCAGGTTAGTCCTTTCTCTAGCCTCTCTTCAAAAGTGGAAATTGTGACAAATGGATGTCAACAATGTCTTCCTCAATGGCCAACTTCAGGAAGAAGTCTACATGCAACAGCCTATAGGCAGGGTAAAAAATAAGATGCCTCCATGAATATATAAGTGTAGGACAATTGGAGATTATTCCTCCTATATAAATCTATACTTATATAAAATAGGGAAAATGTTTTTCAAAAATGCCCTAAAATTTCTAAATTTGGGTAAATATTTTCTAAAATCCTTCAAAATGGCCAAAATTTGGGCAAATATTTTATATCGGGTGAATGTTTTTGCAGAAAAACCAATTATAAAAGATTAGCCCCTATTTTTTCCTTGTCCGTAGGTAATGTCAAAGAAGGAAAAGAGCATCTTGTTTGCTAGTTGAAGAAGATCTTCTATGGTCTGAAATAAGCTCCAAGAGCCTCGTATGGAAAAATTTATGAACATCTCAAATCTCAAGGGTTCCAGAAGAGTAATGTAGAAGGACATTATTCTTGTTCTTGTGTATGTTATAATGATCTGATTTTGATAGGAAGCAATGAAGCCGTGGTTGCAGCTCTCAAATCCAAGCTCTCAGCTGAGTGTCAAATGAAAGATCTTGGATACCTGCACTATATCCTTAGGATTGAAATAGCCATGACCATAGTAGTAGGTGGTATCTTCATCTCTCAGAGCAAAAGTACATGTAGACTATTCTCAACAAGTTTAGTATAGAGACCTGCAAGCCAGTGGCTACACCAATGGAATCCACTCTAAAGCTCACAAAAGATGAAACAAGACATCCTTCTGATACTACTGTGTATAGGAACCTCATTGGTTCTCTTAATTTATTTGACTATCACTAGGCTAGATCTCTGTTTTGTAGTAAATAGTCTTTCTCAATTTATGGAAAACCCCAAATTATCTTATTGTGTTGTAGCCAAAAGAGTGCTAAGATACTTGGGGTTTCTTAAATGTAGGTGAGACACTAGTGATTGTGACTATGCACCATGTCTAATAGATAGAAGAAGCATCAGTGGAAATGCATTTTTTCTTGGCATGGAGGAGCCATTTCATGGTATTCTAAGAAGAAGAATACATTCAACCTTTCCTCTACAGAGGTTTAATGCAAGGCTTTAACCACCTCATCCTGTGAAGCTATATGGCTGAAACGATGCTTGTAAGAACTTAGTCATTATGGAGTTGATGGTCCTACTCCTATTCTTTGTGATAGCATATTAGCTCAAGCCTTAGCCAAAAATCTATTTATGCATCAAAGGACTAAGCATATTTAAGTCAAAGAACATTTCATCCGAGAGAAGATACACTGAGATGACATTGTGTTGCAGCATTACAATACTAGAGAGAATGTTGCAAACCTCTTCACTAAACCCCTAGGCAAAAATCTTTTTTTCAAGCATGGAGCAAGTCTTGGCATGATGGAGCTTCTCTTAAGGGAAGGTGTTTGAAGAGTAAGGGAAGGATCCATAGTGGCTCCATGCTTGGAGCAAGGGAAGGCTCAATAGCCTTCCACAAAATAAACATGTTTTAGATTTTTTAATTTTTCATTTTGTAGGTCTAAATCAATTGATTGAATAAGCTATTTGAGTCAACTGACTAAATCAGCTAACTGAATCAGCTAACTGAATCAGCTATTTGACTTATGCTCAAGTTAGCTTGCAACCACCAAAGTTTGTCAAAGTCATTTTTTTAAATCAGCTGTCTAAATCAGCTTATTGTAGTCAACTAGCTAACAAAGGTTTAGAGATGTTGCTGATCTTGAGGGAAGGTGTTAAAAGATGCAAGTTCACACCATCTATGTTTTCCAAAGCCGTCGCTTGTTTGGTGAAATAATTACTAGCTAGAGAAGAATACCATTATGAAACTAACCTAAGACGATAGAGGGTATACACAACAGCATAACCAACTTATGATCCAACCCCAAAATTAACCACAACTACCCCACCTCATTTGTGAAGTATGACATCAGAAATAGGTAGGGGGTTGCAAGGGAATTGGGGACTACTAAAGTTCATGTCCCAATCTTTAGTGAAGATGGTGATTCCATATGATATGTAAAAATATTTAAGTCCATTTCAAAAACATGTGGATCAATTGATGAGCTCACAAATATCCATTCTTTTTCCTAACTTAGGTGGGAAGGTACATCAATGGTACAAAACTCTAAAGCTAGAGGATAAGGTCAATTTTACTCAGCTTAAGAATGTATTTGTGCTAAGCTTTGCTAGAAGTGGTGAGAAGAGAAGTGGAGCCCAAAGGCACATCTCCACAACCTCAAGCAAAAAGAGCATGAGCAAGTGAGAGATTAGGTTTCTTAGCTTAAATATTTAAACTCTTGGTGTAAGATCTTAGAGAGGCTAACCCATGAACAATTGTTGTCATTCTTCCAAAAGAACATTAGGACCTCAATGGAAGGCTTCTTGGGCCCTTTTATTTGGCAGTTTAAGGGAGTCAAACCTTTTCTCTTAAGAAGAAACGTTTTCTAATTAGAAGCTTCAAAACGGCTACTTTATTCGAATTTGAATTTTGGGGGGAAAATGGAATTTAAAATCTAGCGGATAAAACCATATCATGTAACATATCTATGGAAAGCTCTTGATGCGTAGATCATGGATCTATAATCTCCGCTCAAATCGGAGCTTGTATGTAGAAGTTATGGAGGTCCGAAAATTGTAAAATTGCCCCCCTCCCCCCCTTTTGGGGAAAAAGTGCACCCTTTGACCACTCTTACACCTCTCTTAAAAACCCAACATTTCAGTCCACATGGCAACCCCCCATTTGGCTATTCCTTAATCACCTTGATTAGGCTTGGGCAAATTAAAGGGCCCAAGAAGACCCCATTCACTTCCTAATGAGTATGAGATCTGAGAATGCATGGCTAGCTAGTCTTATCAAGACTAGCTACATTGGTGGATGCATGCTACAAGATGGCCACATCGAGTTCAAAATTAACATACTGGAAATACCCGAGCCTAAAGAAAATAAGACTCCATCTTTAGCTTTAGCATTTCAGGTTGGCATGACTTAGACTAGGCAACGATAGGTAAAAGACAAAAATGATGAATTAACCTTAGCCATCCTATAGACAGTTAAGTTAAAGAAGGTAAGGGAACCTCCAAACAATGCACACCTTTGCCCAAGGAGAGATGTAGTTTGGTGTTCAATGCATGGAACGCCCTCACCTGCGACACATTGGTACCACTTCTCTATTGTGCTCATTGTAAATGCTTAGAAAACATAATGATACTTTCATTTATAGATGTGGTGCCGCTACACGAATGTGATAGCTAGACCAACTATAGAATTACTATAACCACCAATCCAACATACTCGAAATCGACCACCATAAAGTGAGTCTCCTAGGGTAGAGATACGAACTTGATCAGGTCTATTGTACCACTACTAGGTTTCTTGTTCAAAGGATGATCAAAAGAGAAACGGATTAGTATATGGAATCTATAAGAGATCCCCTTTTCAAGGCCTTGATCATTACCATAAAGTTAAATGATGATAAAGAAGGATTTGAACAACATTTTTAACCAAGAAATGGCTACAAATTGATGAAACATAAGCCACTCATGAGCTTGAGTCTATCTAACCCCGATCTACTCCATAACACATGCATATCACTTACTATGCACCCTACAAAACTATCATAGATGTAACCAGCTAATGGAATTTAAATAGTTGGGCACCCTCTCCCAAGGTCAGTAACTAAAGTATATTATAATGGACTATTTGATTTTCATGATATCCTTCATATGTCCAAATAGTGGGACATAATGTACATGGACAAAAACACTATGACCATCTGCAAAAGAGGAGGATGTGGATGAGATCTAAAATATGGGGATCCCAAATGGGCATCATTTCTATGTTTTAAACCCCATAAAGAAAGATGATGGTATGGATGATATTTAGAATATTTGGATCCTAGATGGAAACCATCTATATCTTTTAGGCCCTATGAAATGTCTACATAACAAGGACATGTATTAATATTTTTGTCAGATATGGATGATGCATTAGGATCCTACTTTAGTGATTAGTTGGAGGATAATTACTGGAATCTCCTTCCATGTTAATTTTCCATTGAAAAAGGATAGGCACTCCCTTGGAATGCATAATTACCTACTTCATTAGTAGTAGAGCTCATTTACTCTATGTCATAATAATAGATGCCTAAGTTATCTATCACAGTGGCAAGCTCATGAAGTTACATTTGAATCCTATCACAATCAACTATTACCATGGTTGTCATAAGACAAGGATCATGGAAATATGCTATCCTTACAAGTATACCCATATATTTCACTATAGTATGTCTTTTTTATTTGGTAATTTTCTTCAAAGAGTTGAGTTTCATATACAAAGCTTAACTTGTGATACACCATCCAAGAGTTCTATGATTATCAAGGGATCCTTATATTGGATTTTGTAGCAAAATAATCATTCTACCAAGCCTATTTGTTACCTTGGAGAACATTAACCTCCACTTTCCCAAAGAAAGTCATCACTCCCACACCTACCCCTTTAATAGAAATACATATTTACCCATTGTTATTTCCCAAAGCAAGTCATCACTCCCACCTACTTCTTTAATAGAATTACACATTTACCCATTCATTCTTATTTTACTCTCTTTGTTTATTCCTTTCTATATAGTCACTGTATACTTTCTTATGCAAGTATATATGTAGGTTCTTAATGTGATTCACTTGGAGTGTTTGTGCCATACACCATCCTCTTAATGTCTTCTCCTATCTCTAAAGGTACATTCTTATTGGAAGAGATAATGGGGGTTCACCTTCTTAAGGATATAATCTTACCTTGATATAGTTGTTTTTCTCAAGACAGCATAGGATAAGCTCCATCACTATATTTTAATCTTGTGCATCCCTACATTCTTTAAGTTAGGTGCAAGTGTAGGTGTACAAGTGTTACTTTTCCCTTAATTGAATCATCATTGTTCTTATTTCTATGTTTCCTTTCAAATTTACCTTTAATATTGTTTTTCAAGGCTTATCCATTATCTTCCTTTCTTTATCCTTGTCATAGTTTAATTAATGTTGGTAGAAAAACATGGACCCCCCTTGTTGATGTGACAATGCCACTCGAAAACATAAATAATGGAAAGTGAGATAGACGGTTTCACTACAACAAAAAGAGGGGGTAGAAACATTTATAGCGTGGCTTTTATAAAGGGAACTGGAAAAGTGTCAAGGTGTAAGCGTCACTATAAGTGCCACTATATAAGCGTCACTGAGCAATGCTAAGAAAATAGAAACAAATTAGGGATAGATTGGGGTATTGTCCCCAATCTTTCCCATTGTGTGTATGAAACCTATTATGTGCATAATATACATATCTAATGGAAGAATTGAAATATATATCTATTATGTGTATACTCTATGCATAAACTTATGCATAAGATTATGCATTGAGCTTTCATGCATAAGCTTAAAACTTGCATTAAGCTCTATGCATAAAGCTTAAATGCATTGAGCTTTAATGCATAAGCTAAATGAATTAAGCATGCATTAAGATCTATACATAAATCTTTAAGCTCTATTCATAAGACATGCATTACGCTCCATGCATAAAGCTCTATGCATAAGCTTGGGCATGCATAAAGCTTAGAGCATATATTGAGCTCTATGCATAAGGCTTTATGCATAAGCTCTATGCATGTTGTAATCTCTATGCATAAAGCTTTATGCATAAGCTTAAATCATGCATTAAGATTTATGCATAAGGCTTTATGCTTAAGCTCTATGCATTCTTTAAGCTATCTTAATGCATTAAGCTCTAAGCTTTATGCATAGAGATTAAAGAACGTATAACTCCCTATTAATAAGGCTTTATGCATAAGCTTAAAGTATGCACAAGACTTTGCATAAGCTTTAAGCATTCATTAAGACTCATGCATAAGCTTTAAGCATGCATTAACCTCTATGCATAAGGCATTATGCATAAGATTTATGCATAAGATGCTTGAAGCTTATGCACTAAAATAAACCTAAACCCGGAACCCAAGGGTGCAATAGACATAGAGCTTGCTTTAATGATAACAAGGAAAAAGAGGGCTTACTTCTTTATTGTCAAGCCAAAGGAGAGGATTAGTGCAAGACCTACAAAACATAAAATTAAAACAAGTGATTAGCAACGTATTTAATGAACTCTACCTACCTAAGCTCTATTCATGCTTTAAGCTAAATGCATTAAGCTCCATGCATAAAGCTTAGGCATGTATAAAACTTAAAGAATACTTTAAGCTCTATGCATAAGGATTTATGCATAGAGATTAATGCATGCTTAATGCATTAAGCGTACAACATCCATAAAGCCTTATGCATAAAGCTTAATGCATGCTTAAAGCTTATGCATTGAGCTTGTGCATAGAGCCCAAAGCATGAATAGAGCTTTATGCATAAGCTTAAAGCATGCAAAAACTTTATGCATAAGCTTTAAGAATACGTTAAGCCTTATGCATGGAGCTTTGTTTGTGCTTTAAGATCTATGCATTAAGCTTTATACAGTAAGATAAACCTAAACCGGGCACCTAAGGGTGAAATAAACATAGAGATTGCATTAAAAAATAAAAAAAAAGAGGGCCTACCTCTTTATTGTCAAGACCAAGGAGAGGATTAGTGCACGACCTACAAAATATCAAATTTTAAAAAGTGATTAGTAACACATCTAATGAGCTCTACCTCAAAACAATAAGAGACATAGAAAAGACCCACACATATTAAGCATGCCCACAAAGAGGATAAGGAGACTAATCAAAAAGAAGGTTAATATTTTAAACTTTAACCCTAATCTCATTATATACTCTATTAATCATTAAGATTAAGCATAAGAGAAGAATACCTTCATTAGGTCACACCATAGCTATGTAGTGATGAATAAGGAGAAATGGATAGAGAAAAAGGAAGAGGAAGAGGAAGGAAGTACAAATGCATGGGATAGAGGTAGATTGATGGAGTAGATGAAGCCAGTGCAATCCTTTAAAGAAAGGATTGAGAGGAAATATTTCGGAGAGAAAAAAACTGCGTTTGTTTCGGCGATGCCACACCGGTTTGAAAAGTCATTTTTTTCAACACCGCTGGGCATCACTTAAACCAACAATTATATATAAATGATGCCCAATGGCGCTTATAGGGGCATAACATAAAACGCCACTTTTATTGTTGTGTTTGAGCATGTGACTTTGACATTATTAAGTTGTATACAGGTTATAGAAGTATATAGGATAGCTTTAAAAGTTCTATCTATGAAACTCTATCCAAATTAGAGAAATACATAGGATAGTTTTAAAAGAGTTATCTTAATCTATAATTTGTGTTAAGGTTAAACTTACACTTGTTAGATCTTGTTTGGGCATTACACACTTTAGAAATAAATTACACTGGTTAGATCTTATTTGGGAACTAAACAATTGTATGAATGTGTACACTTGAAGCACTCTATTGTATTTCTTGAATGTAATGAGATACCATATAGGTGATGTTGGGTATTCAAAGAGAAAGGTGTGTTAAGTGCCCTTATATAAATAAGGGCACTTATATAAATAAGGTAATAAATGATGTCGAGACGATGGAGGTGATAAAGGAGGAATTCTAAGTCAAGGAGAAAACTTAGGGAATATCCTTACATAAATTCTCCTTATGATAATATTTTTTGTATCCCTTTGACTATTTAAGAGCCACCAAGTATTTAAAAACTTATTGAGTTGTTTTGAGTTTCTTGTTAGTCATTTTATTACATTTTTTTTTCATTTATAGTATGTGCTCAATAGCTTTACTATTTGATGTTGCTCCTTAAATCCTAATATCTTTTTTCTAATTTCACATAGATTAGGGTTTCCTCTTTCATAGATTAGGGTTTTTTAATCCTTGTATTCTCACAATTGGTATTAAAGCCTAGGTTAGCAAGTGTAGGTCCATTTTGTGAGAGGACTAGGCATATTGAGCCTTGTTTACAAAATTTAGGTCTATTTTATGAGGGGAATATGAAATCTCATCCATCATCTTATAGTAGCTATAGCAAGAAAGTTACAACCATACAAACGAGAATTTCAATATCTCTTTCAGTGAGAGAGAGAATATTATCTAGCCACACAAATGAGCATTTCAATCTCTCAGTCAGACTAAAATGTGATCTCAATGAGAGAGAGCTCCTTTTGAACATTTGGATAACTAAAGCATTTCCTCAATGCTTCACCCTCGTGTTGTTTTTGTGGGTGATAGACGTGCTCTATTTTGTAAGGCCCCATTATGAGGAGTAGCTACTGTGGTGAATCTGAGCACCCCACAATTCCCAGTTTATACACTAGATGGTGGCGAAGTGTAGCTAAATAGTTAGGAGAAGGCTTAATATGTAGGCTTAGCACTCTACTAAGTGGTATGCATGCTCGTGTAGACTATGTGATCGCATCTGTTAATGAGGAAAACTAACTAAGGACACACTATTCTTGGGTTGCAAGGCTCAAAGACTCCAGACGTCGCTCTCAAATGGTCATAATTATAGTCTAGTATGGTCCCAATCGGATGACTCAGGGGGGGTGTCACTCATAATTATGTAAGCATAGCACGTGGGTTCAAGAGAAGGGATTTTTAAACTCCCTTTTATACACATTTTTTACATACAGAAGGGTATCATTTAAAGGGAAATTCACAGGTTGAATAGAAAAAGGGTATGTTTTATTCACAAAAAATTCCCAGAGAAGGGATTTTCAAAATCGGCCTTGAACGCACATGATACAGAGGGTTTACTTATAGTGAAGCCCCGGAGTCAAATGATGTGGTTTGTCTCATATGGTCATGGTTATAGTCTAATATGGTACCAATCGGATGATGTGGCTGGTTAGTCAATTTGAACCAAGCCAAAGTGGCCTTTCTACCCACATCCATGCCAACCCTGGGTACTATATATAGAGTAGTTTTGCAGCCTTCATTCATCATTGAGTTTGTTATGTTTAAGAACTCTTGTAAGTAAGACATCCTCCATCCAGAGTGTCTAATCAAAGCTCCTTACCGCCGAAAGCACATGGGTGGGAAAATGCCATCATTTTGTAATCATAAGCAGTAATATTGTTTATTCTCCACTTTTTTTAACAATTTAGTGCTTTGTATTGTATTAATTGAGATTTTACTATTATCTATTATTACATGGTGTTAGGGAATAGGCTCTAGGAAAATCTTATTTAAAGAGTTTGCTATTTGAAGGCAGATTTATGTAGATGGCCCAACATACAAATAACATAGCTGCTTGTTATTTCCCTCCACCTTTCGGTAAGAAGAAGTTGGATGAGACAAATTCAACTCTTTGGAAATTCAAGGTCTATTGTTGATTTAATAAGAAGGTTGATGGGAAAAATTACACTCTTTGGGAATTCAGGGTCTATTGTTGATTTAATAAGAAGCTAAATGGGTCTTTGGAAGTTCAAGGTCTATTCTTAATTTATATGTATTGTGTGAAACCATAAATGGGGCTAATGAAAAGCCAAGTGCTACATCAAATCTAGTAGATCCACTACATATCATACCACTAGATCCTACTCTGGCATTGGCATGGAGGCAAAGCAATGGAAATACATTATATGACATCATCACTAGCATCATAATTTAGTGATGACCCTGACTCAACATACTATCATAGATTTTGAAGCATGGTAAGTTCTAAAGAACCACTATGAGACAAGGAATCAGAAAAAGATTCCAAACCTTAAAAATCATATTGTAGCAGAAAGGCATTCTAATGGAGAAGCAACAAATCACTTCATATTGTGGTTAATATCATGGGAAAAGGAATCTAACAAGGATTTCAAACCTTAAGAATCAGCTTGTAGTAGTAGAAAGGCATTTTGATGCAGAAGCAACAAAGCAATCCATATTGTGCTTCATATCATAGAAAAATAATTTACAAGATCATATGGCAATGGCAAGGAACACTTAGACCAACAAAGAGCTAGCATGTAGGTACATTAGAGTGTTATCCCCTCAAAGTATGATAGTTTAGTGACAACACTGAACATGCAAGTGTGTATCTTGCCTCTTATTTTGGAGTTTGGTGTAATTATGGTGGAGGAGAAGGGCCATTGATTGTAATTATGGTGGAGGAGAAGGGCCATTAATTGTAGTAACATGGCATTCTCTCCAAATGAAAATAAAGGTAAAGGGAAAGGCTCTCAAAACCACAATGCTTGCAAAAAGTAGAAAAATATAAGGAAAATGTTTATACTACAGCCTTGGGGGGTTTACCTCTAATAAGTTTTATGTACCACGTGTGTTCAAGACGTGTGTTCAAGGGGTATTAAAAAAACCCCCTTACACTTAAATAATTTTATGAATAAAACGATCCCTTTTTCTTCATAAAATTACGCTTTTTTTTCTAAAATTAGTTTAAAAAATCCCTCCTGTAAATGTAATTCTATAACTTTTTTGAATTAATATACCCCTCTAGATGAGCTCATGTGCTACAATTACATATTTGTAGGTGAACCCCCCAACACTACAACAAGCCTAGTAATGTGGACAAAACATGTAGACTGAAGGAATAATATGGGAAGAATGACACTTTGAGGCCTTGGAGGAAGAAGTCCGAGAAGAGTGCTAAAGTGAAACTGGAGTTATTTGTAGAATTAGAAGAAACATTTGCAAAAGTATAACATTCCTTAGCATCTGATGGTTCATGGATGGTTCCTTTGCATCCCTTAACATTCCTTCATCCAATGGTTCATGGATCATTAACAATTGATCATCCTAACACATGACCAGTAAAAATGGGTGGTCATAGGTCCTCCCTTACGCTTGTGGGGGAGTCCATCCTAGTAGTAGTTGGGTATGACACCAAATGCCCAATCATACATTCAAGTATCATTTTTTTTATTTCTAGCATGAAGAGGAGTTTGTTGTCTATTGTGTGTCCATAGTTAACCGTGACTTGAATGTTTTCTTTGATAAGACTTGTGCACTCATCACAAATTCCATCAACAATGTCGTTTGGAAAGGAATCTGATCCAAAAGATTGTGTGAGCTATCATCTTTTACAACCCAATTCAATGTCAGAACAAGTAGGCTATGGCATGAGAGATTTAGGCACACCTAAGCTTAGTCTTAAAAGAGATGCAAAGGTCTGGGATTGTGTTTCGTCTATCAACATTTTGATAGATGTCCAAATGTATGTGAAGCTTGTATAATGGACGAGAAACATCGACATGCATTTGCATATGAAAGTAGGAATCATGCAAAGGGTCCTCTAGAGCTCTGTAGTAAAATACGACCCACTTCCTTGGGTGGTTATTTCTAATTCTTGTTACCATCCAATGACTCTAGTAGAAAGATTTAGGTGTATTTTCTTGGAGATAAGGCTAAAGCTTTTGGAAAGCTCAAAATGTGGCCAAACTTGATAGAGAATGAGATAAGAAAGAGGCTGAAGAAGTTTCAAATAGATCTAGAAGGAGAATTCACATCAAGTGTTCAATGACTACTACAAGGAGCATAAGATCAAGAGATATTTGAGAGTTTCTCATACTCAGTAACAAAATGGGGTTGTAGAATGCAAGAATCACACAATGGTGGAGATGGTGCAAAGTATGCTTAAAGTCAATATTATATAATTCTTTTGGGTCGAGGTAGTTAACACTATAATCCATATTCTTTAACAGAAGTTACACAAAGGTAGTAAAGGGCATCACACGTCAAGAAGCTTCTTTAAGTAAGAATCACTCAATTTCATATTGCATGACATTTGGTTATGATTATTCTATGCATGTTCTAGACTCATCTAACCAATTGGGATTCCAAGGGTAAAAGTTTTATCTTCTGGGGGTAAAATATGGAGTTAAAGGGTTATGGATGACATGGAGTTAAAGGGTTATGGATGACATGGAGTTAAAGAAGATGTCATGTTTGAGGGATAGCCTCCACCTCATCAAGTTTAGAAGATGGATCCATCCACACTATATTTAAATGAAGAACCAACCCAACACAAACAACCACCAATGATAGTACCAACTCCATAAGTGGTGGATTCATCAAATGATTAAGAATGGACTATATCCTAAATGGGTGAAGTATCTCTTAGATGGGAAACCTCTCTATTGGTATAATCACAAAAGAGTAGCATTTGTTTTTAGGTCTAAGAGAATATAGGAGAAAAGAGGGTCTCTACTCACATTGTCAACATGACCTTGATGGCTAAGATAACAAAAGTATACGATCTAGCCAGCTTGAAGGAAATATTAGCAGATCCAAATTCAAGGGGGCCATCAAGTTAGAGATTGACTCAATTTTCAAAGTTTGTAAAACTGAAAGTTATTGGCACCAAGTGGATTTGGAAGGCCATGTATAAGTTTGGATGGACATTGGATAAATATAAGCAAGGCTTGTGGTGAAGAGTTTTGCATAGGTCAAAGGGTGTGACTTTCAAGAGACACCCCCACAGCTAGATTAACAACAATACTACTTGCCTTGGCCACGTTGACGGGAAGTAGCTGATATTATAAATAGATATGAAGAAACATTTTTAAAATACCATCTTAACGAGGATATTTATGTGGCAAATCCACCTAGGTTGAAGATACCTAATTCAAAACACAAAGTGCACACTTTTTAATCTTCATTTCTCAACAAAAGTATACAGGAGAAATTTTGAAGACATTATGGCTGAGTGCAAGTTAGCCATGAAGGTTGATGCAAAGCTATCTATGGAAGATGCTTCTCCACTTGTGAATATGAAGTACATGAAGTTAGAGGGAAGTTTGATGTTTCTATATAGCACATGGATTTACATCATCTTTGTAGTTAGTGTTCTTAGAAGGTTCTCAAATTATCTTAGAGATAACCATTAGAAGGATTGGATATGGGTGATCAAATACATCAAAGTTAACATTGGGTATTGCATCATTTATAAATTGGGTAGTTCCTTAACTGGAGTTTTTAACTCAACTTGCACAAGAGATTGTAATGGGAGGAAATCTATACATTCTCATCTTATTATTAATAGTTTTGATATAACAATGAATTCATTAGTTCTGTATTTGATC
Organism: Cibotium barometz; assembly: GCF_041138505.1. Lineage (NCBI taxonomy): Eukaryota > Viridiplantae > Streptophyta > Polypodiopsida > Cyatheales > Cibotiaceae > Cibotium > Cibotium barometz. The sequence goes on along the minus strand of NC_141069.1, from coordinate 47,041,864 downwards.
TTTGTTTAGATACTACTCTCTCTTCATTATTCCTAATCTCTCATAGACTAGGGTTTCCTCTTTAATAGATTAGGTTTTTTTAATCCTTATACTCTCACATAAAATAATGGGACTACATTAATAATCATCCATTTAATATAGGTGATTAATTCAGTGGTCTTGTGTAGTCTCATTTAAAAGAATGGAACTACATTAATAATCATCCATTTAATACAGGTGATTAATTCATTGGTCTTGTGCTTCATACTTGTGACCATAAAGTTTACATAGACTCACACACACAGATAGATAGATAGATAGATAGATAGATAAAGAGAGGGAGAGAGAGAGATAGACAGACAGAGAGAGAGAGAGAGAGAGAGAGAGAGAGATTCATTTTACTCTAAAATAGGTGACAATGTCATGAAAGAAATTCCCTTTGCTACACAAAATTTTTCATATGAGGAAGTAGAAAATGCAACAGCCCAGTTTTCTACAAAAATTGGTGAAGGTGGATTTGGTCAAGTTTTTCATGGAGTTCTCAAAAGTGGGCACATTGTTGCTGTAAAAACATTAGCAAATTCCTCCAAACAAGGTTTAAAAGAATTTGCTACAGAGGTGTGTCGAATATCTCTCTCTCTCTCTCTCTCTCTCTCTCTCTCTCTCTCTCTCATTGATAAGTTTTTTCTTTGTATCAAAAATATACTATTTAAATAATTATTCCTTCTTAATAATGAGTTTCTATCATTGTACTATACACTTTAGATATTACATATATATTTTTAAGCGGGTGGTATTAAGTTACATTGATATTTCCATTGGTTTTGTGGAATGTTTCTTACATAGAGTAGTACTACCTAACAACAATAACTAGCATTTCTTTAGCATAATAAAAAGAACAAGTCCCCAATGTACTGGTAAAAATGATTAAACAATGTCACCAAAATTAGTGCTACAGTTCTTGAATTGAAACCTTGTGAGGTGCATAAATTTGGAAGCGCATAGAGGAGAGGAAAAAATACTCAAAATACCTAATTCTAGACATTGTCATGAAATAGACAGTGAGAAAAAAGTGAAGATTAAATAACACAAAGTGTCAATGAGGATAAGGATATCTAAGATATTAAACTAAAGTTCTAGTTTAAAACTAGATTTGCATATGGTTTGATCAAAGTAACATGTTCACCACAAGAAATATTATATTACAATTAACAAGTATATCTAAAATATTATATTACAATCAAGATCTAGTTTAAAACTAGAATTGGATAGGTTTAATCAAATAACATGTTCACCACAACCAATATCTTAGAGCCTGAGGAAATTTATACTATATGGGAGTGTAAACAAGCTATAAAAGCTTGTTCACACTCCCATATAAAGTCTAAGGAAATTTATACAATATGAAAGTGTAAACATGCTATGAAATATAAATAAAACTATTATTAGTTATGATCAAGGGAAATCAAGATGGATCTTTTTATAGAGCCTTTCTCATCATGCATCTATAAATTACAATAGTCCATAGTAGAAGAGCTCAACCTAAGAATACAACTCGTATATCACTATCATGCATCCTTTGGTGACTTCTTACATATGTACCTTTGATTCATCTGATCAAGTAATTCTTGACTTAAAGGATAAGTGCTACCCCTACCTTCAACAAAAACAAATGCTTTTCATGTAGTGTGAACCCATTTTAGGGTTAACACTACATGACAAATGTTGTTCATATCAAAACTTAAATAGTTAATGTACGAGAATACAACATGTGGTGTATACAATAGAGCACTCAAAGACGTAGGATCTTTCACAATATAAAAATTTAAAATTCAAATTTCATAATAACAAAGATAAAGCATAATATTGTATTACTGAAGTGATAGAATAGATGGAAAATACACATACATGTGTGCTCTTGTGAAGGGATATTTGATGGCTGATCTAGAACTACTAATATGGAGATTGTATGCTAGTAGAAGCTAGGGAGTAAGCCCGTAGTGTTGATTGATAAATTGTGTAGAGAAGATGCTAACCGCGTATCTATATAGGCATGTATATACAGGGCAGTATGACATGATTCCATAGGTCCTTGATCATATTCATGCCACCATCCACTGTGTAGAATCAGCCATAAAGATGTACTACATTCTTGGTAGAGAACTTTGCTTGGTAGCAAATTTCTCACCTCCCATGGACATCCGATATTTTTGAGCAATGGCCATGCAACTCTCATTGTCACATTACAGTGTTATAGGCTGCTTCTGCACCACTTCCATATCTTATAGAATCCTCACTCACAATGCCTCACATGATGCAAATCATGCAGCTTTGTACTCAAAAGGTGAGCGCAACAATGGGTTGTTTCTTACTGATCCAAGAACTGCATCTCAAACCAAGAAAATAATATTGCCGTGTTATTGAGCAGCTCGTGCCCAAATAACCTACTAAATCCGAGTCACATAAATTGCTGATGATATTTTCCCCAACATACGTGATGTCATACTCTTCTGAGTACCTTGGGTGTATCACAACACCCTTATAACTACTTTCTAATGATTCTCCTAGGCTTTTTGGAGAACTTACTCAAAATACTAACAATAAAACATATGTCTCGTCTTCTATTACATAAGAAGATAAGACTACCAGGCAACTTTCTTATATAAGGTCTCATCCACAAGGTCTAAGGTGTCTGATGGACTACCTAAGATTAACCTCCCTTAGGGAAACAACTACCTTGAATTTGTTTTGTAGAGGTACTCATCCACAAACTCTAAGGTATCCGACGGATAGCCTTAGATCAACCTCCCCTAGGGTACTAATAACAACTACCTTGCATTTGGTCATGCAAAATGCCTTCAATTTCTCACGTGTACATTTCCATTCAGAGATAAAAAGGTTATCTGGTTGATGCCACCCTGTAATCCCAAAGAATACTGCATGAGCCCAAGATATTATTTTATCTCAACTTTTGCACGAAGCATAGGTTGTGTTTGTGAGATCTTGTCAAGATGAGGTCATCTACATAGATAACAATGACCTTCCCATGATCGTAAGAAACACATACAAATTTTCATCTAAAGGCTTGTATAAGAGACCAATACTCATAAAGTAAGAATCAATCCTTTTGATACCATTCTTCATTCTTCATGGGGCATGTTTCATCCCATAGAGTGCCTTCGGTAAGAGATACCAATACTCATAAAGTAAGAATCAATCCTTTTGATACCATTCTTCATTCTTCATGGGGCATGTTTCATCCCATAGAGTGCCTTCGGTAATTGATAAACTTTGCATTCAAATTAGGAGTCGCAAACCATAAACCCCTGCACTTGTTTCACATATACGTCCTCCTTGAGGTTGTTGTTGAGGAAGGAATATTTTTCATCCATTTGCAGAACATGTCATTCCTCTTATGATGCCAATTCAAGAACGGTGTGGATTGTGGTAAACCTACCTTTCACCTAGCTATAGGAGTAAAACGTTTTTGAAAGTCAAAACCGTAAACTTATGACCTTTGACAAACACCCATGTTATACACTTCTCAAAAATAGGATCAAATCTGTACTTTACTGTGTAAACCCACTTAGTGCCAACAATCCTACACCTTAGAGGGTGACATAGAAGGTCCAAAGTGTGGGTCTTTAGGGTGGAGTCACTATTATAACCAACTGTAATTACGACATTTTTTTTCGACAGAAATGAATATTTGAAAAATCTCCGAAAGTGTTGATATAAAATCATCAAAACAAGCGTCGAAATACATGGGTAAATGTGCGTTAAAATAATTATCGCTAACATAGTTAAAAAATACTATCTTTTTTACGACCTTTGTTTTGACGCTTTTTATGACATGACTTCCGAACACGATACCGACTGGTATTTTAACTAATATTTCAACATGCACAATGATACCTATTTTGACAGACGTAGCTTTTTTTTTGGGAATAATGGTACATCCACGTGTAGTTCTGCTTAATTGTATCACTATGCCAATTATAAAGAGTACTTCCATGTTCTATACTCAAAGGTAAAAAACATGAATTTTAATTAAGTAGAAGAAGTTACATAGCTCATGGAGCGAACAAAAATATGTACACAAAATATACTCATTGAGCCAAAAATTTTGTATTTAAAGACCCGACTCTTGTATATAGTGCCTTGGATGCAAGGATGAACCTAATCGTCACTACTCTCATGGTTTGGCAGTGGTCCCTTCGAAAAGAGTATGTATTTATAATGCAAAAACTCAAAAATGACAAGTGAGAAAAAAACTATTTGATGGGTTCAAAATGTAGAGACTTACCATATTGACTAGATCCATCCAGTTCACGTCGATGCCCTCTCCCTCAAGTTGCTCGAGGAGAGTATACCTTGGGGGGTCACTTGTAAATATGTAAGCATAACACGTGGGCTCAACAGAAAGGGTTTTTAAAATCCCCCTTTTTACACATTTTTTACATACAAAAGGGTACCATTTAAAGGGAGTATTTACAGAAGATTGAACAGAAAAAAGGGTGTGTTTCATTCATGAAAAATTTACACATAAGGGGCTTTTAAATTAGACCTTGAACGCACGATATAGAGGGTTTACATATAGTGAACCCCCTGAAGGGTATACATGCCTTGCTTTAGGGCGTATTTTTTATCCACATCACTCGCCTGCAGGACTCACCACTCTTTGATGGAAGCATGAAGCATGAAGCATGAAGCATGAACACTTTACAAAACTTAAATACCTCGTATGCCAAAAAAAGTCAGTGAGTGTCTTATTAATACTTACAAAGTATGTGTGGAAAACATCCCAACCACCGCTTCCAAGATGGGATCTCCCTATGCTCTCCATTCACTTTATAGTGGCCTCCTCTTCCTACTTATACTTGTGGGAATCTGCATTATGCTTTCTTCACTCCTCATCCCAAATCTCTTGTGTACAATGCCAAAGCTTTTCTCCCCATATCTTTACCTTGCATGTAACATCATTGCACCAGTGCTTCATTATATTCACCATGTGATCTAATCCATCTAGGATGGACCTGTTCACTACCTAGTGCTGGCATAAACTCACTTTCGATTTGATTGATGACTCAATCCTTCTTTGTGCTATCAAGTTTATGCGATATAGTTATCAAGTCTTAGGTAAAGACTATATGGCATAACTCACAGATTTGACACTTCATCTCATTTCCAACATCATTAAGAACCACATTTCCTTCCACTACTTGGTATCGATAACTGAAGGGCGGTTCTCTCTACCATGCAATATAGGGCTCATAGAGTACTACCGATCAACAAATGTGCTGAGAAACACAATGTCAATCCGAGGACTCGACCCGATTAGTGCATGAAGGCTTATCCCTTGCGGGAGAGCTCACATACACGAACCACCACTTGACGATTCAACCATTCAACACCTCAATCAATCTCTCAATCCCTTAAACCCACTACACTAATCATCAAGAGAACAAGCAATGCATGGCAATCTCTTAATCCCATTCAAACATTGATTAAATCTTAGCTTTCCCTGATGCCAGCAAACCCATAAGCGTGCATCTACTAACCCACAAGCTTAAGCAAGCATAGAGTGTAACATTCACAAACCCACAAGCTCATAGAGAGAGTCTATCCATGAATAACTCATTGCCAATGAAGTGGGCAAGAGCTTGCATCAATGGAGACTACACACACACACACTGCAAGCATGCATACACAAGAGAAAGAAAGAAGCATTCAACTAATCATAGATTAATCTACTTCAATGATGCTAAAACAAATTAAGAGAAAGAAGTGGAGCTATACTCATTGGAGCTTGATGCTCATTAGAGTACAATAGAGAGAGTTAGAGAGTTGCCATAGCTTGTGAGCTCAAGAGCTTCACTCATTAGCTTATGAGAATGGCCAAAAACGTCCTCTTTCTTTAGCTAACATCTCTTTTATAGAGATGTCACTAACCCTAGACCTCTTTCACACATGGGCAGACAACCCCATAAGTGAGCCTTGCTTAATACACTTAGAACTCTCATTTAGAACCCACATTGGCCTAAAACGATTTACATTACACTTCGGCACAAAAATATGGAAAAATTATGTGCGTCTTTATGTTCCCATGGCCACAATCCCGCTCTCTCGCATTAATTGCTTCCGGCCTCCTTCCATAATCCGTGTTCCTATGAGTGAACATTCCCCCCTTCCTAAATCGCGCACGTCCTCGGGCGCGGTAGAAACAAAATCTCCAAAAAACAATGGAAGACAAGTAAAGTCTTTTATTGAAAAAACAAAAACCAGCAATGACTATCTCACACGTGAGCATGCAAGTGAAAGGCCGATTAGAGTTTTAAAGAGTGCTAAAAGAAGCGAGTAAAGACTAGTCAAAGTGAGATTAAGTGGTAGATAGTGCTATGCAAAGGCAAGTGTGCTTGTACACTGTAGGTTATGACCGCAGTCTCAATGTCCTACAAGTGTTTAAGTTATTCCTAAGTGGCAACCCTACTCCTAAATATGAACCATGGTGATTGGACCTTTCTTTCTTTCTTTCTTTCTTTCTTTCTTTCTTTGTGTGTAAAGCGCAGAAGATTAAAGAGAATTATTATTTGTAGCTTGATAAAGAGGAAGGTTCCATCCCAATGAGACCCAAGCAATGGCCAAGAGACCTTCACCAAGAGAATCTAAAGGCCGCTAAGTATCTCAAGGGCGACAGACCCTTTTCTTTCTTTTTGACATAAGGAGTACCCCATGAAGATGAGGGCATTGGTCTCGAGGGCCCATAATGTACCCAAGAGTCCTACCAGCATCTATCAAGGCGATAGAGTCCTTGTAGGTCTTCTTCTTAATCTTTTAGACGTCAGTGTTTATCCCATGGAAACCAAGGCATCGGCCCCAAGGTGCTAAAACAACCCAAGGTCCTACCAAGAATTCCACATGGCCGTAGATACGTCATGTCTCAAGTCACTTCTATATATTTTTTAGGGCATGTGTTTCGTAAATTTTTTTATTAATCGTAGCACCTAGCCCATACCTAAGAGGTAGCTACCACTAGGGATATCTAATATACTTCGAGAGCATAAGAACTTGGCATACTCGGTTGGCATATATCTTACACCGTCTTCAAATAGAAATACCTTCTACTAAGTCCTCTAAGAATCTAGAAATCACTCACCACATAGTAACAACTAATTTAAAACTTAAACCAGCCAACTGTGTGTGAATATGCAAACAATATATGCAAAAGTGAAAAGCACATAAAGAACAAAAGATTATAATTTGAATACACTTGTTGTAGTGCTCGTTGATGTTTTGCATTTGTCTTGATGCATTGCTGATGTGCAGATTGCTTCTCTTTGCTCTTTGTAGGCATTCCATGTCTCCCCCCTTCCTAATTTTGTGTGCACGGTAGGTGGACTGTTGGAGAATGTTTGTATGCTCTTGTTTAGCTAAGATCTCTGCAAAATGTCTTATTAACAAACAAGAAAAGAAAAGAAAAGAATAAAATTTGTTATTGGTGCCAATCACCGAATATAGCCGAGGGAAAAATCCCAGTGGGAGAAAAGTGCCTTGGCTTGTTGATCTTATTGTGGAGTTGATGAGCTTACCCTTGCACTGGCGGTGGATCCGTGTCCACTTCTGCTAGAAAGATGGTATCAATCACTTCAGGATGCAAGGACAACCCTGTACAAAAGCTGGCCTCTGGAGAAGGTGGTAGAGGAAGGAGTGCTTCCTCGCTAAAATATGGCAGTGGTTCTATGGGAAGGTTAAGCAGACAATTTTGATTTTGGAATTGCTCAATATAGGTGCTCATAGTGATCCAAAATTGACATGTTGAGGCTGGGGGAAGAAGGGCTTGCAAGATAGATGGTTGCAAGTTATTTATGCATGTATCCCTCCATTGTTGTGCTTGAACCTCCTCAGGTAATCTACGTTGATTTGGTCCTCGGTCTGGTACTCTCACATCAAGAAGGTTATGGCATTGGGGTGTAATTCCCACAATTTGTTTCATTAAGCCCATGCCATATCGTCGAAAGTAAGAGCGGCATAGCCAACAAATGTGTGAAGCTTCCCCTAATACGAGTCGTGCACACTCTTGGCAATGTGGAAATGGATGATGCTGTTGATAGAATAAAGTGAGAAAGTGATGCCCACAATGAGCTGGAGGTTTAATGGGACTGACAAAATCAATACCCCATTTGGTAAAAGCACGTGTGCTTAACATAGGCCGCAATGGCATATTGTCCTTTGTGATGGGAGGTTTGGCTCTTTGACAATCGTCACAACGTTTTACATATTCTTCGGAATCCATTTGTAAGGTTGGCCACCAAAGCCCAGACCACCTAATCAACTTAGCAGTGGTATTGCCCGAAAAGTGTCCACCCCCAACACCTGCATGTGCATGAGTCAAGATTTTCAAGTAGTTAGCTTCACATACACACATGTGCAAGTTGCCATCCTTGCCCCTCCTGTAGAGTTGGCCCTCTAACAGCATATAGTTGGCCGCTTCAACTTCAATAGCATGCTTTTGATATTTAGGAATTGTTCAATTAGTATGACCATGCTGAAGATAGTCCACAATATACTTACTCCAACTTGGTGTGACATTATGAATTAGTTGTTGAATATGACATGAAGCACAGTTACGAACAAATCTTTCAGCCTCCGCATGCATGGTAGGCCACCATTGCCCATCCTGAGTTATACGTCGCACACAAGTAGTAGCTGATGCATGGATTCCACCAATACCCTCATGTGCCCATTCCAAGTTCTCCTCATATTGGACAGGGTTAGGTATAAGCCGCAACACTCCATCATTACCCTGACGATATAAACTCCCTGAGATTAACTTGAATGGTCACCATAGGTCCACATTAGGACCCGCTAGTTGTATCTGCCCACTTGTCAAAATTTCTAAGATGGGTTTAGACCACTTAGGAGCTGTCTCTACTACAAGGAAAAGTGTTGAATCTAACATATCATCATCCACACCCACAAGAGCTTCTCCAGAGGTGATTCAAGACAAATGATCTGCCCTAAGATGAGTTGTTCCTTTTTGGACTGCCACTTCAAAATCAAACTCAAGAAGGATGACAAACCACCTCACAATCCTTCCAGATGCACAAGGCTTATTCACCAAATATAGCAGTGCTTGATGGTCCACAAAAAATATAAATTTGTTTGCCAAAAGGTAATGGCGAAACTTTTTCACTGCATATATCATGGACAAACCTTCTCTTTCTGTTGTGGTATAATTCTTCTCAGCATTGTTTAACTATCGACTAGCATATGAGATTGGGAAATCCTTATTATATTCTCCCGATTGAGCCAAAATACATCCAATTGCAAAGTTTGAAGCATCAATATGGACATGAAAGATTTGGTTCCAATCTGGTGCCCGTAAGATGGGTACAGACACTAATGCTTGCTTCAACTTTTCAAAGGATTCCTCACACTCGCCAGTCCAATTAAACTTTACCAGAAGAGCATATAATGGTCTGGCTAGGACAGCGTACATGTAGATGAATTGACGATAATAGCCACAATGTCCCATGAATATTTGTACCCCTTTAGGATTGATAGGCCGAGGTAATGAGACAATGACATCAATTTTATCCATATCTATTGAAATGCCATTGCGAGAAACAATATGGCCCAAAATTTTCCCTTGTCTTACCATGAATTTGCAGTTGTCAGGATTCAAGCATATACGATAAACTTGACACTTTTGAAACACAAGTCTGAGGTGTTCTATATGATCATCTTGCTCTTGTGAGTGAACACATAAATCATCCATGAAAATCTCAAGAAATAGCCTAAGGTACTCCTTGAATACATGACTCATTAACCGGCTGAAAGGTTACAGGTGCATTTGTTACACCAAATGGCATAACACGATAGGAAAAGATGCCATCTTCAGTAGCAAAGGCTGTCTTGTGTTGATCCTTCGGATCAATTGACACTTGATTGTAACCGGAGAATCTATCCAAGAAACTATATGCCTTTTTCCCTGTAACACGTTCCAAAACATGATCCGTGATTGGAAGTGGGTAATGATCACGTATAGTAGATGCATTTACCTTCATACTCGAAGTTTTCCATTTTTCTTGGGCACCACTACAGTAGGGGGGACCCATTCAGTGTGTTCAATCTCGTAGATAAATTTTACCTCTAAGAGCTTGTCTATTTCTTCTTTTATCTTTCGTGCAAAATTCTCATTGTAAGTATAAGGACGTTGCTTGGAAGGCTTTGCATCCTCTCGCAATGGAATTGTATGCTGACATATGCTTGGATCAACTCCTTTGAGGTCTTTATAACTCCAAGCAAAAACATCGCGATACTCCTTTATTGTTTCAATTAATAACTGCTCTTAAGGACAGGTCTGTGGCAATCCACACATAGCGAGGCTCTTTTCCTTACTCAGCGATATCAATTTTTTTTGCATCTTCTGGACCATTGGACCATCATATGAAACCCGTGGCATGCTTGGCTTTTGTCGCATGGGCTGTTGAAGAACAATCTTCCGATCTTGAAGAGTGTACTGTTGTGTGAAGTTGGGGGGAACATTGAGACCTTGTTCTTGTCCACTTGAGTCATCACACTAATTGAAGACCATGCGGTTTTGAGCTCTCTTTTGCAATCTTGCATGATCTGCATCACAAGTGACTACTTGAGAATGATCTATATGTACCAAGGCATAATCCTCATCATTGTCCGGATGAGCCTTGTAGAGCTCGTAATCATAGACTCTCCACTCATTTCTCAAGAAAGGTTCATAGAATGGGTTTGCATAGATCCTCCATGAGGTACCCAATAACTTCTCATTGCTAAATTCATGAGTAGCCTCATCATCGATGTCATCCATATCATCAATGTCATCCACATGCTCACTAGCATCATAGAAATCATCCTCATCATATGTAGCATATGTATGCACACTACCATCATCCACATCAACATAGATACTATCCTCATCACTAGTAATGATGGTAGATGAGTCAGCAACACCTCCATGAGCATCTTCATCAAGATTCCTAATGTCACCAACCATGACCAACAATGTATGTGTCTCCACCATGTATGTAGTCCTCATCCTCATGTGCAAGGCCTATGTCAAATGCATCCTTGTAGGCATGTACATAATCACATGATTAATCATCCCTTGATTCAACAACAATTACATACACATCCTCAATGATCACATCTTCATGATTTCGTGACATCATATCATAACTGAAAAATGTATCAACCTGTTGGGAAAAGTATAATAAGTGATAATGCAAGCTTAATGAGAGCATGGAGTGATGAAAGAGCTATGGTGGTTCAAGATGAGCCATGATGGTCACATGAGCAATAGTGTAATTAACTAGTACTTAATCAGAGATTAAGAGGACATAATGACAGCACAATAAGGGGCATCACATAGCATATAAATTCATGTTTTTCTCATTAGGAGGACCACCATTTTATAGCCAAAGTGGACATGATGGAATGACATCATTGCTTACATCTCATCAAGAGCATCCAAGGCCATCTCCCCCCACATGGCTCCCTAGAATATAGCCTCCAGGGAATCTTCTGAAACTCGCCTACTTCAAGTGGGGTTTGACCCTTTCATTCACCTGGATTCTCTTCACATTACATGGTCCTTTTACATTTTATTGTGTGCTTTAACCTTAGACCATGACATTGATCATAAATTCCAACATATTCCAACACCCTCCCTTGATCATGGCATGGTATATTGCCCTCCCTTGATCCAAACATTACATGAAAGAAAAAGCTTAACTCATAAGGAGTATAGCTCTACAGTACATAAAAGAAATTAGCATCGCTCATAGGGAGCATAGCTTCTACATTGCAAAAAGAAAATGACATGACATGAAAATATTCCTACATGAAAACATTCCTCTCCCATACCCCATCATCATCATAGCATCATCATCATCATATCCATGGGTATCATCATCATCATTTGTTGGTCATGGAGACCCAACTCCCCATCAAGAGGGCTACATGGCCTACTGAGAGATATTGTGGGCATCATAACAACACATAACCTATATCATCGGTGGTTAGAGGTGTCCATACATAAACATTTGGGTAAGAGAGGGCATAAACATTGTTGGCTTTAGAAAGCCCATTCTGCATCTACCGCTTCATCAAAAGAGGTAGTAACATTGTTGCATGCTTGAATTGCTTCTTCGGAATCATTCGAAGTGCTTACCATATTTGCCTGGTTGGTGTAACATTTGTCAGCGAGGTGACCTGGCTTTCCACATTTGGTGCATATGCGCTTTGGCTTGTCTTTGTGGTAGCAATTCTTGGCAAGATGTCCTGTCCTTCCACAATGTGTACATTGGAGTGATTTGCCGGTTTGCTTTTGAACAAGGTATGCCTGGTTTGAAACAAGATCAATGGCTCTACCTTTCAACTTCTTCTCTTCTGCCAAGAGAACACTCTCTATGCCATCCAAAGTGGGATCCTGCATGTACTTTAAGGTCGGCATGAGTGTATCATACTCGGATGGCATTGACTTTAGGAGGATGGCTATGGCATCACTCTCCTTGACTGGTTCATTGATGGCTTCGAGCTGGGCCATCAAGCTCTTCATGGTGTTGATGTGAGATGCAAGTGTCTCATCAATCTTGTACTCTAGACTGTAAAAGTCTACTTTGAGACTGATTTTGCTGTGGAGGCCTTGAGCACCAAAAGATTTATCCAGTGAATTCCAAGCAATTTGTGAAGATGTTCCATTACCAATGTAATGTATATAACTATCTTCAACTCCAAGGGCAATGAGAGCTAATGCTTTCTCATCCTTGGTTTGCCAAGAGATTTTTCCTTCTCGTGTGGCAGGTTTAGGTATAGTACCATTGACTATGCCCCAAACTCCTTCTTTCATTAGTAAAAATCTCATTTTGACTTGCCAAGTGTGGAAGTCATGACCGTTGAATTTCTTGATGAAAGAGGATGATATGTAAGTTGACTCCATGATTGGAACTGAACAATGCAATAGATTAAAAGCTAGAATCCCCCTTCACCATATAGATGCATGAAATTACTCAAGAATTCCCCAAACCCATAAGCCTTTGCATAGTGATAATAACTGGGCCTAGACTTGGTCCTAGGTTTTCTAGTTTTGCTTTTGGGTTTCAATGATTTCTTGATATAATCTTCATTAGATGATTCAGCATCCAAATGCATGACTACAAAGAGATATTCAACTCAATATGCATATTAGAATGTCATCTCCATAGATAATTATATGATGATTAGTGGAGATGATTAATTCAAAGAGGAAAAAAACTGCCCCAAAAATAGAGTGAGCTTTGAGCAATTGAATGAGGCTCTTCCCAAATGAGAAACATAAAATGCTTTAAACCAAGTGAAAACCAAGGTATTGGCTCTTAGCTCAGCACTCAAACATGCCAAGATGTTGCTTCAATCTCTGTAAATCTGCTCTGCAACACAGCATGTACTGTCACACTGGTTCAAACAGCAGCTACAGTGGACCATTGCTCATGAAAATCAATACGTGGGAGCTTCATAGCATCAATGTTATGCTCACAAGAGGAATCAGCAAACCATTCTTTGTACAGCTCCAATTTGATGAATTTCGCAGTGCAGAGGAGGCGGGCTGTTTTTGCCGAGCAGAATTCGCTGCGTGTACTTCGTGGGAGCTCAAATGGAGCTAGGTGTAGAATGCGCCGGCTGTTAGCTCTCTTTTGAATCAAAAAGCTTGAGATTTGGTGGAGTATAGAGCTCATATGAAGCAAAAGACCAGCAGGGGTTACATTGAAGCTTTAATGGAAAGCTTGAAAAAATGAAAAACTAATCAATGTGGTTAATTACTATGCCTAGGGATAATCATGGCTCTGATACCATGTTGGGAAAAGTATAATAAGTGATAATGCAAGCTTAATGAGAGCATGGAGTGATGAAAGAGCTATGGTGGTTCAAGATGAGCCATGATGGTCACATGAGCAATAGTGTAATTAACTAGTACTTAATCAGAGATTAAGAGGACATAATGACAGCACAATAAGGGGCATCACATAGCATATAAATTCGTGTTTTTCTCATTAGGAGGGCCACCATTTTATAGCCAAAGTGGACATGATGGAATGACATCATTGCTTACATCTCATCAAGAGCATCCAAGGCCATCTCCCCCCACATGGCTCCCTAGAATATAGCCTCCAGGGAATCTTCTGAAACTCGCCTACTTCAAGTGGGGTTTGACCCTTTCATTCACCTGGATTCTCTTCACATTACATGGTCCTTTTACATTTTGTTGTGTGCTTTAACCTTAGACCATGACATTGATCATAAATTCCAACATATTCCAACACAACCAAAGAACTTATGAAGGTAATCCAAGCATTTCCATTTTCAACTTGTGTATTCCCATCATCCATGAACACATTGGTGATGTCTTATCGAGAAATAACCTGCATCAAGATCTCCTCATTTACTCTCTCCACAAATTACAGCAGATGTCTCATCCATTTCAACACCCACAATGTGCGCATAAAGACCCACATAGTTGTGCTCTATATAATGATCAAATGTGAGTGTGAATGGAAGTCCTAGTTTTTCTTTAGTAAAGCCAACCTATTTTTAAATAGAGTGTATAGTAGCTCTTCCATCCCCACTCAAAGTAAGAGGTAAACCAAGAGATGGTACCAAGAATTCACACACATTGATCGACATTTTCTTGCCTTCACTAGTAGTGGCTCTACCATAGAACTTAACACATTGCTTTCCTCCATCCATGGCTTGTGAAGAAGAAGGCATTTTACTGTTGTTATCCTTAAACTCATCATCAAAATCTTCCTCAACATGAAGTCTTGAAGCACCACCTCAATGAGTATTCCCCTTGAATCGAATATGAACATCACTCCTTGGAAATCTTTTCTTGGGTTTAGAAATGCATAACCCTTGCCTTTGGCTTCATTGGATGTGTATGGAAACATTGGATTGTGCATAGCACCATAAGTAGAATGAAAGCTTGGATGATGAACGTGTTGAGATGATCCACCCTTATCTTCATCCATGCTCTTTATGTCATCACAAATGCCCTTAAGCTCTTGCGTCATGCTATCCACAAATGTTTTCATTATGGTTTCCATCATGCTTATCATCATCATTTGTGGCATGTCATTTATCATAGCGGGCATCACTTATGCATTTGCTCCTCCCAATTAATTTGATGCATTTTTCCCATTTGTAAAATTTGGCCCAATTTGCACATGATTTGACCTATGTGTCATACTTTCATTGTTGTTGTCACCTTTTAAATTCATATCCTCTTCACCAATCACCTCTACATGATCCTCATTCACCATTTCCTTATCCTCTCTTATCTCTTGAAGACCCATGGTTGCTTAGATGGGAACCCCCTTGTCATTATGGTTGAAAATGGAAAATGGCTAGTAGAAGGCTTAAATGGTGTCAAAAATTGATGATCTAGGGATCTATGGATAGATTTTCTTACGTAGTATCCAACTATGCAGCAAGAACAATTTTTTTTTAGATAGCCATAATATTCTCTATTTTAGGGTTCGTACAACACTGCTTGTTTTTGCTGAAAATAGAAATTAGGCTATAGAGTACTTAAAACTCATCAGATTTAAAGGAAATTTGGGGTATGAGATTGTGATGATGAGTAATAACTATGACTAAGAGGCTTTGACCAAAGTCAAAGTGTAGATATACTATGTTTTGATTTTTTTGGTCAAAGTCAACCATCTAGGTTTGACCATCCAAACGACATTAGATTTGGGAGTACTATGAATTGTTCCAGATCCCTAATAATGTGCCTCCATCATATGATGTCATTGTCCCAAATAACTTGTTGTTTGACTGGGCCCAAGTTTTACCTCCAATGAAAAATGGCAAGTTGGGGATCCGAATGATGTCGGAACGGAGAGGTTGAAGGCTTCTTGGGAAGGTATAATGACTACGAGCCTATATAATCACCTAAAATCCAACCCTAATGTGATTTTATTGAATTAGGGTTTTACTACGAATCTGCAGATTTTTCTCAAGTGCTCTTTTGGTACCCATTTGCCTTCTTCTGCATGTTCCACCCTTGCTCTTCCAAACAACTTTGGCATCCAAAAGCACTTTATGTGTGTCCACAAATGCCCTCAATCCAATCCATGCATGTAATTTTTGATATTTTATAGCATGGTATCCTTTATATTAGGGACCAAATCTCAAATTTCGTAATGAACTCAATCCAACAATCAATGATCCCTTGGCATTTGGCATATAATTAAAAGCATATCCTCACTGCATCATACATTAACCAATGGCATATTTCATGTAGCCTATGTGCTAATGAAGATTAAGTGTTGATGGAGAGCTTTTCTTGTTGATGGAGAGATTTTCTTGCTAATCTCCTAGCCATGCCTTCCCACCCCCCTTAGCGAGTATTCTCAAGCCAAGGGTTGGGGCCAAGTCTTCACCACCAATACCTAATCCTCCACCATACCACTTTTCCAAGGTACTCTCATGGCAAGGAGGATTCATGAAAACACTCCCCTTGGCCTCTCCAACCGATTGCCAAGGTACCCTCACACACATTCAAGATTCTAGGAATAGAAATGTGTATACAATATGTGTGTGGGATTTGTATAGAATGCTTGAAGAGATTAGTAACCTCACTTACAAAGGTTGTTTGCATGAATTCATGTCAATATCATAACCATTTACATTTCTTAGCATGTACTCGTGATCTTCTCATGTTCAAGGCATAGTTCCATAGCTTCCAAATGATCTTGAGCAACACATCAAGTGTCCTTTGTATGCCCTTACCATGGCGTAAGAGAAGCATAGGTAATCCAACAAATCATTGCTTAATCATAGGTTGCATCAAAGCATCTGTATGATGAAGAATCTCTCAAAAACCCTTGATTGGATATACCAATTGACTCAATCTTGCTTGATATGTGTCAATCATGCAAGAGAATCTCTAATCAAGGCATTAATCATTCCATTATGCATTAATTATCTCAATCTTGCTAGATGTGGTGTGAATTCATGCAAGAGAGTCTCAAATGAGACATTCCCTACTCTAATGATAAATCCCCAAACTTATCCATGGAGAAGAATCAAGACATATTCCATAAGCTTTAGAACAACTCACCATTGTCCATAGCTTTGCAAGATTGAGGCCCTCCAAGAGAAGAAGACTCACCATTTTCTATATCTTTGCAATATTGAAGCCATCCAAGAGGAGAAGACTCACAATTGATGAAAGGAAAGCCCCCAAAACTGTTTAGAATCGTGATCAAGACTTTTAAATGCAAGCTTAAAGGTATATTAAGCCTTGCTAATGATCACTATCATCATTGTCTACACTTGGATTATTAATAAGAAACCATGACTTGTTTAATGGAAACCCTAATAGCCAAGAAATTAAAAAGTTGAAGCATTGAAGAAATTAGGGTCATGCTTAGGCATTGGAAAGGCATAACCATTCATTTTGGCACTCAAACCGTGGTGAATGAGCTCCCAATTTGATCAAAAATGGGCACGGCCCCAAACCATCCTCATGGCGGCCAAGAAAACTCCAAGATAATAGTCATTGCAACCTCTCTAATCTTTCTTAAGCCTTAATCAAGCTTAAGTAAACCTCAATATTGGCCATAAGCTCCCTCTTCAACTTGAAATATGAAAAAAAACATGTGCAACAAAATTCCCCTTCACAGCCAAAATCATGAGAAATATGGCTTCCATAGTGCTCAAACAAAAGCCCATATATGCGAGATGGTGAAGGCCACTGAAGCTAGCATGAGATTTTCCTATGTAGAAGTTCTGTATCACAACATAAAGGAACAAATTGGAAAGCTCACAAGGCCCAATACAAAGAAAAAGATTGGGCCATACCTAGATGATTTGTTTAAAGGGAAAGAGATGAGAAGGACATGGATGAGGCCACCAAGGAAAACACACTAGGGAAGATAAAAAAGCTCAAAGACCTACGGAAAGCCTCAAGACCAGGCCTCTTTGGGATAGGGAAAAAAGAGTATTTTGATATGGATAGAAAAAGGCTGACAACAAAAAGTGGAAGACTTCGAAGGAGGGGGCCAGTAGGGCGATGGAAGTACCAAGTAGCTAATAGTTGAAGGAGGGCTTGGCCAACATAGCCAAGTCATTATTGTCCCAGAGAATGGACCATTAGGCAATAGAACCGGCTACCTCCACCACCAACCTATAATCTAGAGAGGAAACCTCCATAGCGAGGACTCACTACGCCCATGTCTACACAAACATTTTAAGCATGTGCAAGTTTTCTGACACTATTGAGATAGAATGGGTGAGGGAGCACTACATTACCTTTAATGATGCATGAATGATGGGCTAAAGGAAATGATAAAACTACAATCCATCATCAAGGAGAAGGATGCTGCCCTCCTACAGAAGGTGATGAGCTAGCAGGAACCTATGAAAGAGGAGTAATTTAGGAGAGGGGTGGAAGTAGGCCAACTCGATGAAATGCAAAGGTAGATCAAGGAGATCCAATAGGCCAAATGAAGAAGGAGATGGAGGAAATGAAGGAGAAGATAGCTAGGAACAACCAAGAAACTATGCAGAGGCAAGAGGAGCTAGATAAGGCCATAGAAAAGGAAGCCAGGATGGAAAGACACGTCACCCTAGTCCATGACGAACACATCAAAATTGTAAGAGATATCTAGGACAACACTGATAAATATAAAATGGAGCTAGTGAAGCCAAAAGCAAGATTGGAAGTTCTGGATGCAAAGGAATTCCTAAATGTTTACGAGCTAGATGCAGAAAAGATTTAGAAATGGGTCATGCAATGGATGACCTTCAGGAGGTGTGGGGAGCTTATTTGAAAAATCTAACAGTAGTAATGAAAGTACGCACACCTTCTACAAACAGTAATCTCCCCACCATTCAAGAGATGGAAATCTGGACAGATAGCAGCAGAGGAGGCACCAACAAAGATAAGAGCTGCCCGGCAAAAATGAGCAACTATCGATAGGAAATAGAAACCTAGAAAAAGAGGTTCCCTATATTGAAAGGATAAGGGAAAAGGATGAATGTTCAACCAAAAGGGAATGGGAAAAAGATTGTTTTATGGACTGGATTAATAATGGATCCCAACATGCATGGGTAGCCAGAAAGAAACTAGAAGAGAAAGCTAATGATGAGGCTTCTCTTAGTTTATGGATAGGAGGCACTTATCGAAAGAATCCAAAGAAAAAAAAAACAAGATGGCAAGACCATCAAGGCCTTGAAAAAGGACATGGAAGCAGCTACACCCATAGGGGTGACCATAGGCAAAGACACTAAGATGAGCTTAAATGAGCTAAATGTCACTTTAACAACAACTAATGCTGACATCAAGAAAAAGGTAGATCAAATGGAGGCCATGAAGAAAGCCCATCTCTAGGAAGTGCAGTCCAAGGAAAATATGCTCCAAGACTTCCAAAGCTAGGCCAAAAGAGAAAAGAGGGCAAGGGAGGACATGCAATGAAAGCCGCAAGAAGAAATGGGCCAGAATTGCCTAAGTGCCACCTTGAGATGCATGCAAAATCTGGTATAGAGGTCACAACAAGTAGGTTCCCCGAGGCCTTCTAACTGGAATGACATTGCAAAATTCATGAAGCAGTTAGAAGTGCCTATGGTGGTAGGTCAGGACCAAAGTTGCTCCAAGGTAGCAGTGGCTGGACAACGAATCGCCTCCAGAGTTGTGCGAGGAAGTAGTGGGCTCTTATGACTTGTGGATCCGATTGAGTAGGCAACAAATCACTTGGAGAGCAACATTGCTAGTGCCTCTCTCACCAATGGAGTCACCTAGAAAACAAATAAAAGGGGGTGCCAAAATCAAAATCATCAGGAATACCACCCTTTGGGTGGATGTGGATTCAAGGCAGGAGAAGAGGGCCATGAGAGATAGAATAGACCATCTTTGTAGATGACACCATCACTCCAGAGTAGACAGAGCCCCATTCTTTTGCGATGGCTGGCATGGCAGTAGAGACACGATGAAAAGGGCTAAAGTAAAGTACCCGAAGGTGCGCCCCATAGAGGTGCAATTTAGATGGGACATGCTTGGATGAAAGGATAGGACTAGGACATGCTTGGGTGAGAATCAAGAAAAGAGCCTATGAGCCGAGGTATGCCCATACCACCCAATAAAGTTTGGGAATTGCAAAATAGAGGCTAAACAAGAAGAAGGTTGATGGAACGAGCCATAATCGTCTGGACGACATGGTCTGGAGTTAGAGGAAATCTGGATCCCAAACATGTTTTTAGAGCAACAACAACTCTTAGATTTGCTCCTGATGAAACATCCACCGCATGATCGCTAGGTTTTAGCAGGGCCAACCAGCTCATTTGGACACCACCCAGACTATCTCATTGTGTAACAAACAATTATGGTTTGAGATTTCTTGCTTTGTAACAACCTTGTAATGGTTTCTTGGGAACGGCTAGTGCCTAGATGGATGTAAGCAACAAAGGGGTGATTATTTCAATATGTGTGATTAGAGGATAAGGAACTGACGGGATAGTTGAGTGAAGGCTTCATGAGCTGAGATTTTGCCAATGTATTGTATTGTACTATTGGGAGTTCAATGTAATACTAAAGAACGTAACATGGGTTGGTTTCTAACTTGTCTCTATTCTGATCTACATAGCTCTATCTATTTTGTATCCATTCCATGTTAAGTGCATTCCTTTCTAGACATAAACTCTTATCCGAAATCACGACAGACCTAGGAATCACAATTAACTCCCCAAGTTTAGGCAAATAAGTAGCTCAACATGCCTACGTTGGGCACAGTTACAGTAGTCACCTCTCTTGTAGAGCCAACTACGTGGTCCAGAACCATGTAAGTGTCAGGTCTAGAGCAGACACCGACACTTCTTGATCTACTAATATCTTGAGGTGAATCCTCTCAATGGTTGGAGGTTTTTCTCCATCCAAAATTTTACTCTACCACTTGGGGAATGGCTTATATTTTTGTGGCACATAATTCTCTTATTCTTTATCTTCAAAACCCATATCCACAAGAAATGGGCCAGGTTGCACTCCTTCATCAAAATAGCACAATTATTAGGCTCTACAACACTATTTTGTTAAGTATAGTGAGCTACCACTTTATGCCTCTTGCTTTGTAGAAATCCAAGAATTCATTAGACGTGAGTTGTCCTCCTCGATCTATTGTAAGCTACTCTAATTATATTCTTGTCTCAATTTTAACCAATCTAACCCATTCCTTAAATATCGAAAAGCTTAAGAAAATACACCCAAATCTTCCTATTGTAATCATCTATCAAAGTGAAAAATAAGGAAGAACTTCCAAGTGTAATTGTACTCAAAGATTAGAGTGTACAAGCTCGAGAGGATCCTTGTCCCTAAAACTGACCTCTTGTGGAAAGGGTTTCTGATACTACTTACCCATCATGCAAGCTTCACATACATTTAGGCTATCAAAACTTGCTGGCAAATAATCAACTAGCTTAACTTTTTGTATCTCTAAAAGATTCTACATATCAAGATGCCCATATCTTGCATTACAAAGTCTCTCACAAAAGAGTATATATCAAAATGCCCATATCCTCGGGGGGTGCACTTCTAAAAAATCATATGTATCACGTGTGTTCAAGGGGCATTTAAAAAACCCCTTAACTAAAATTTTCCCCCCAATAAAACCACCTAAAATAAGAGACAAGAATAACAACATGAAAATTAATCTCATACATGTGGAAGAGACCACTCTATGATGTAGGGGGAACGTGAGAGGCCGAGGTGGTGGGCAAAGAAATCAAAATGCAAATAGCAGGGAGTGCTATTACTATGGCAAACTAGAGCACATTGCAAAAAACTACAATACAAAGTAGAATGATTTCAAAAGTGGAAAGATGCAATAAAGAAACTATTCATCAACAAGTAAACAAGGCGATGACAGAAGTAAAGAGCTCTCCGTGATGCCACACATGCTTAACTCCACAATAGGAGATGTGTCAAGTTTGTGTGGTATTTGGTATGTGGATTTTGGTGCCTCTAACCACATGAGCAGTCATGTGGTGAGTGGTTTAGAGATATATAGAAAATAGAAAAACCAAGGTATGTGCACCCCATTGGGAAATGTTAGTAAAGTGTCATTATCTATGCAGTATGGAAAAATGAAGTACATGGTAGATTTACTTCATGTTATTATGAAAGATATGGGTTATTTTGGATAGATATTTAAGAGGGTCTATAAGTGAGATTCAATCCTCATCAAGAGAGCCTCAAGTATGCTTTGTGGAAGATTTTAAAAATTAGTGTTGCTTGGTTACAACAAATGGTAACAAAAATGGTAGGATGTTTACTTTAGATGTTAACATGCATGAGTGAAAACAATCGTGTTTATGCATGGGATATGTTTCATTACAAATATTAACGTATAGCACATGCACATTGTTCATGTGTATATATAATGATGGGTTGAAAGCTATACACGCTCGAAATATTATTGTAGGTTTTTCAAAGTTTAAGGTTTATGGTATGCATAGAGAGCATGTGAAGCATGCCAACTTGTTAAGTACACCAAACATGCTTTCCTACAAAAGTACATCAACAAGTGCAAGGCCATTGATGTTATACATTTTGATTTATAGGAACCAACCAATAGTGTAAAAACTAGACGTCAAAAGTACTATGTTACATTCATTGATGACCACACTAGGAAAGGGTGGGTTTACTTCATGAAGGAGAAAAGTGAGGTGTTTGCTCACTTTCAAAGATTTAGAGCCTTGAAGTTAGTTGAGAAGGAAAAAGATATGCAAATCAAATGCTTAAGATCAAATGGGAGGGGACTATATTTCTCCATAAGTTCAATGATTTAGATTAAGGGCGTAGAGAATCAAGAGCTAATTCACATGAAAGTACATTTTTCAACAAAATGGTGTTACAGAAACCAAAAAAAAGGAATATTATAGAAGTTGCTTGTGCCTTCATGTATGAAAAGAACATGCTAGATTATTTTTTGGTTGAAGAAACATCAAGTGTTGTTTACATTATGAACTTGTAACTCTACAATAGTGGCTTTTATTTCCACCATGGAACAAGCACAAATACATCATGAGAAGCTGGGCTAGGGGAGAGGAATAAGAGTAAAAGATAGTGATTAGAGATATTGTTTTGATGATAGATTTTGTATCATATATTTATCTTTAATACCAGTTTGATAGAAGAAGCAAACATCATATTATCATTTTTAAGAGTTAGAATAAATATTTTAGCTTAATGAGCTCTGATCCAATAGTAGTTTTCATTTAATTCTACATATGTAGGGGGTTCATTGAAAAAACTTGAATACAACGAAAGATTTGAGGTATATTTCCACTAGAATGGCCTATTCTCCCAAAAATATATTTAAAGAGCATGGACTACTTGGTCCCTACCTAATTGTCTACCCCAATTTGTTTTGAATCTTTTATTTAAAAGTAAAAAGAAAAATATCAATAAAATGTTTTAATACCCTTCATAACATTTTTTACAAGAATATTTAAATGGTTTCATGAAGATGATAGTATCGGTATACAGAAACAACTTGTCACAATTTGTATTCTCACCCTAACAAGGAAGATTTTAAAAATTAATTTATTCACAACACTAGAAACTTAAGTTTGTGTCTTTTAACCAAAATATTAATCATTACTATTGTAATTTTCTAACATTTCACATTTTTGACTATTATATATATATATATATAACTTGATAATTTATCTTATTTATTTATAATGCCAAAAGGAAGAAAAGAAAATTTTACTTTATAAAACAACCCTAAATTAAGTGTAATTTCAATTCAATTACTATCAGAATATTTATAATCATCGTAGAAGAGATCTTAATAGTTTCCCTTTTTTTAGTAATCATTCAAGTGATCAATTACCTACATAATACATTATGAAGCTAAAACAAGGTACTTGAATTTATATCTAAAGAAATAATTTTGTGTAGTTCAATGTGTATGATACATGTTTTTTATGATGCAGGTTGCCATTCTCTCTCGACTTCACCATAAAAATCTTGTGTCTCTTATTGGTTATTGCACAGAGAACACATACATGCTTATTTATGAGTATATTTCAAAAGGAAATCTTCGAGATCTTCTTTATGGCATGTATTATTTTTTAAGAAAAGTGCTTAAATCAATATTTTTACATTAATTCTACTAAAAGAATAAAAAGTTTAATGATTTATGGATGGGGTTTTTAAGACCCTAATAATAAACTACATTTTGTAGGTGAAGTTGAATCTACAGACAAACCTTTACCTTGGAGAATAAGATTACAAATTGCTCTTGATGCAGCTCAAGGTATGTTTACTTGTGATAGATGAATTATTTCTATGGGAATACAATAAGAAGATTAACATTTCTAAAACATGTGATTCTAAAAATTAAATATTATATGTCTATAATGATATAAAGGTAGGTAAGTTGTTTTACAAAAGCATTATTTTGATAGGAAGAAAGGAGAAATTCATGAGCTATTCTTTACTGATTATTCTTTAATGATTTCTAGTAATCCTTTTTTAGAGTGAAAACATTTTAGAGAGGGATTTGTCTTTCTTCAAATAAAATATGTCCATTTCACCTAGCTTAATAAGCACAACATTTTATGGGTGAAAAATATATAATTTGAGTGAGCAATGATTGAGTGATTGGGTGTCTGTGTGTGTGTGTGTGTGTGTGTGTGTGTGTGTGTGTACATGCATGCAAATTCATGTGTATATACGCATGTGTTTATACATGTGTGTGTGTATGTGTTTGCATGTGTTTGTGTGTTTATCTATGTATGTGTGTGCATGTACATGTACATGTGAGTTTATCTATGTATGGGTGTGCATGTGCATGTGTGTGTGTGCATGTACATATACATGTATGTGCATATGTGCATGTGCATGCATGCATGTTGCGCATGTGTGTGCATATGTGCATGTGCATGCATGCATGTTGCGCATGTGTGTGTCCACGGGTGTAAGAGATATATATATATATATATATATATCTTATTTTTTTAGTGTTAGGTCCACTAAACATACATTTCACAAATTAACGTAGTCCCTCTTTGATTTTTTTGAACAAGCCTATAAGTGATTTATGAATGTTTATATTTACTAAAATTTAGTATTTTTACCTTTTTTAAAAGTATTATATTTAATGGAATGTAAGAGAAAACAAACAAAATATATTGTTTCTTTCTTTTTAAATAGTATTATTCTTTATCTAATGGAGAATAAGAGTTTAGAACCAAGTGTAGGTAGAAGTGTGGGTAGAATATATAGTCTACTTCTAGTTTATACATGACATGAAAGGGTACATAAGGTGATAAAAGAGTAATTTGACCATAAATTTTTATGAAACATCACATAATATAAATGAGTGGTTACTTATCATTCTAAAATAATCTAGGCTTATGTAGTTAAATTTTTTTTTAATTAAAATTGAAATTACTTTAAATATCTCATCTTTCATCATATTGACGACATGCTGATGAGTCTCGTTTGGAGACTCTCATTAACTATAACCATACAATCCATTATTACTTGATGAAAGGAAGATCAATTCTAAAAGTTGTGTTGATGAAGCAGATTGTCAACCAAATGAACCATAGGAACCAAACTTTGATCATGTGCAAGATAGTTTGTAAATCTTTTGCAGCCATCTAAATGTACTAAGTGTGAAAGAAAATCTTGTTAGCTTGTAACCAAAATCATATCACAATATTTTAATCAATTGACACCATCATTCTTTGAAACAAGGGAAAGAAAAAAATGCATGCTTGTATGTCTCTACTGCTATTTTACATCTGTTACATTTCCCATCTATGATTCCTTTCTACTAAAGCATGGGAAAGAAAAAGATGCATGCTTGTATGTCTCTACTGCTATTTTACATCTGTTACATTTCCCATCTACTTCCCTTTCTACTAAAGGGAAGTAGTTAAGGGCAAAGCTACAATCAGTAATCTCCATAAGAAAACCTTAAATTTAAGCCCAACTAGTAATGACCAGATCTTAAGTAACTATTTACCCCACCATACATTGGATTTTTGCATATGCCATGCTCCATTACATCTAGCATCCACAAACCTCCACGTGGCTAGCGGGGGGGGGGGGTCACTCATAAATATGTAAACGTAGCACATGAGTTCAACATAAGGGGTTTTTATACTCTCTTTTTTACACAATTTCTACATACACAAGGGTACCATTGAAAGGGGGTATTGACAGATTGAATAGACAAAGGGTTTGATTTATTAATGAAAATATCACAAATAAAGGGTTTTATAATAGGCCTTGAATGCAAGTGATACAGAAGGTTTACATATAGTGAACCCCCCAAGCCACAAACACTTGACTTTTTAAGAGAATATAAAACTGCTTTGTGGAAGCAATCCATGAGTTAACATTAGAATCAGGCAAGGACCATTCGAGGTACCTATAATTTGAAGACCATTATGCAAAGTAGATGCCATGCATTTTTTTAAGCCATGCCTAACCTGAGATTTCTTCCAACTTTAGAGAAGAAAACAAAACTCCCCTTAGAATATATCATTTTTTCTATAGTATTCACACCTTTCTTATGCAAATATTTACTATTATGCTTCTTAAAGATCAGAGCATGAGGCTTTTTAAAATTGAAACTCCAAAATACATTTTCACCAGTAAATGAATTCCCAGTATATTTGATTCTACCATTCCAAATTAGTTTAGCACAGGAAACATTCCATGATTTAACCAACATTCGAGCAATATTCTAACCCATTTTAAGAGAAGAACTAGAGAAAAGTTTAGTCTAATAATCAAAAGACCACACATCGTGAAAATAAACTTGTGAATATTGTACCAGAGCCCATAAACAATAACACCAAAGTGTAGAGGTGTCAAACATTTTATACATGAAAGTGGCTCTCCTAGACAACATATGCATGTGAATATCTGAAATACCAAGACCACCCTAGTATTTGGGTTGGGTTATTTCAATCAAATTAAAGCAAGAGGCTCACTACCTAAACTACCTAGGACAAATTGCAACAGAATAGAACTTCTTAATATAACTTTCTTTCCACTCCAATAGCGGTAGGAAATACAACGCATAAGGAATGAGAATAGCCTGAACTATTCTAAGCATGGCATGTAAAGGCCACTCATTAGATTTTCAATAATAGATCTTTACCCTAAGTTTTTACATGATCCAATCAACGAAGTAAGCATTAGATACCGCGTCCCAAGGGAGTACCCCAAATACCTGAAGATGTGGCCTTTGGGTAACTTTTTAGCTGCCCAAATAAAGTTTTCAAAATGTACTGTAGCTATTAAGTCAATTAAAATTGGTTTATTAATATTTAAATACAATCTTGCAGCCAAGGAGTAAAAGTGTAAAGTATGCATGCATTTATTAATGTTACTATTCATGGCCTTTAGGAACATGAATGTATCATCAATAAACCCAAGTCCCATGATTTACCTATTTTTGACTTGCAGGCCAACTAATTCCCCTTTATCATCTTGAGCTTCTAAGAAACCAAAAAGAGGATGGGTTTCTATGGCAAACAACAAATTATTCATTTCACATCCTTTTCTCACTGATCTGTTGATCTAAATAACATCAGTGAATCTCCCCTTTATCCCCACAAAAAAACAAGTATTCTCGGCCATCTAGATGGAAAACCACAGAAGACATTTTAGGCCTAAAACTCATTTACTATAAGAGATTTTATGAAATTCCAATCCATAATATTAAAATCGTTTGCAAAGTTAGGTTGCAGCATGATTATCTCTTGTTTAGATGATTGAGCATGTTCAATACCCAATTTCATAGTTAATATGTTATCCATAATTGATCTACCTCCCACAAAGCCCAACTAGGTTTGGTGAATATATTTCCTCAATAGTGGGATCATTCTGATGGCTAATTTTTTTTCAAGATTTTATACATTATGCCAAGTATAGTTATGGGCCTCCAATGGTTAAAAAAGATGAACAAAATAGTTGTTTTGGCAGTTCTTTTCTGACCCCTTGCTCTAGGTTGGGATCCATTCATTATGTATCCATATATCATTTATCAAGCCAATGACCATAGGTTTTAATATATCCTAGAATTATAGCATAAACTCATTAGATAAGCCATCCATACAAGGGTTTTTTCATTTTGTGGATGTTGTAGTGCATATACCAAATTTCATTTTCCTCAAAAGGTGCAATAGTTTATGTGCATCAATACAAGTCTCCCCCACTTCCTGAAGCAAGGTATCTATGTTTGCAATTGTTTTAACTTGTGAGGTACCCAAAGGGGAATTTAGTATTCTCTCAAAGTCTATTTAGCAAGGATTATCCTTTGCAATCTCAGGCCCAGTGGGGTGAGACAAGATCCATCATCTAAAACAATATTGGTAATTGCATCCCTGGATCTCTTTCATTCAAGCTTTGAAAAGAAACCTTTAGGCATCCCAGGAGTGTCTTTCAAAGAAAACCAAGGTATCAAATAATATCTAGATATTGTGTGTGGTCACATAAGCAGTGATATCGGAAGGAGAACCTTTGTAGTTATAAAAGTAACATGTACTTCATCACTGAAAATCAATCAAGCAACTGTCACATCAGACATTGTGGAAGGAAGCACATAGTTGCGAGAAGCATTGGTGAGAATGTTGTTGCAGAGAAGAGATGAGAGAGACGAGGAGTTTTTGTGAAGCAGCTCTGTGATAGTTTTCTATTGAATATTGTTTTGTTTTGCCGATAGGTAGTGGGGTTTGTTTGAGGAAGTTTGGGTCTACCCAAAGCAGAGGTTGCTAAGGTGATAGCGGATCTTGTAGGAGGTTGGTTCCCTAGGACCTCTGGGAATACCATCTCTATTAAACTTGGACCAGCTAAAATCTTTGCTCAAAAGTTCTTTGTGGTGTTTGTTAGTGGAAGCCTGTAGGATGTAGTTGTAATTCCTTTTGTGGTTACTAGTTTCTTATGGAGTTGAAGATAAAAATTTGAAAGGGTTTGTATTGGGGATAATCGTGTGGAGGTCCCTTGGTTTAATGGTGTTCTCTCTTTTCTGTTTAATCCCCAGATCTCAAGGTTGTTGAGATTAGCCCAGTTTTATATATACACAGAAGGTTTGATTATGTTGGATTTATGAATTCTTATACTTTAGTTTAAGATGTGTTTTTTTGATGGAGTTTGTTGAAAAGAACCAATTGTGAGTGAAGAGTTGAACTGTGTTTAATTAAGTTTGTGTCATATAGCTATGTTCTTGGAGTCAACAAGGTGTGATATGGTATTTGAGTCAAGAGGGTCTAATAGTGTTAGGAGTTGATCAGCTGGAGTCAACTATTTTTTTGGATTATTTAAATGATGTTGTTGAAGTATTGATCTAGTATTGCCCGTGAAACTAGTCTAGGCTAACAATTAGAGACATTTTGAAGGTTGACTAGATAGGTTCAGCACTCTATAGTGGTCGAGATCAACTTGGTAATGTGTTAGGTAGGAAAAGTGTCAGCTAGGATTAGTTTAGCATCATTAGGAGTCAGTTGAGGGTATACAAAGGTAGATTTGGTTCTTTTTAGGTTAAGGAGAGAGTTTTAGGTTTTGATCTAACTATCAAAATTTTTGTCAGTCTCAGTAGTCAATCGGATTAAGTTAAGGGTTGAAGGTATCCCAGGGTCAACACAGGTGGAGCTAATAGGTCTTCTACGGTTCTGAAGCAAGTTCTTGAACATAGATGATACTGGAGGAACTTTGGGAAGCCTAGAAGACACATTTATGACAGGAGTCAACAACAACTACCTAATTCAATATTTAGCCAGAAGTAGATCAATTTGTGTCAACTGGGAGTGTTTGTGGTCAACTAAGGTCAGCTTAAGACTTACGAGCGAATACCAAGGCCATTAGAGATCAGGACGGACCTGGGAGGATGGCTGGAAGAGTCAATTGTGCATATTTAAGAGTTTGGAGTGTGCTCAAGTATCTGCCTATGCTAGCTGAAGATTAAGGGACATCAACTGAGTTGACTGGTGCTTTCACTTAGTGTTTGTGCTAGTGTTGTGGTGCTAGTGGTTGTCCCCTCCTCATGGTGGTGTGTTTGGATGGGCTATAGAGGCAAGGATCCTCAACACATCATTGTTTTGGTGCCCCAACTAAGGAGGGCTTGGAAGCACCCTTTAGTTTATTTGCAGGTCTGAAAGTTTTTAGTAGGGCAACTGGCTACCATGATGACATATTCGATGTTCCATGGACATGATGGAGAAGATCCAAAGGAGTTTTTGGCGAGGATGTAATTGGCATCCTTTGCCTTTTGGAAGGATACATAAGAGGATAAGTTGACATTGATGTCTATGTTGTTGAAGGGAGATGCCAGAAGGTGGTTGCAGAC
Source organism: Cibotium barometz (assembly GCF_041138505.1). Taxonomy (NCBI): domain Eukaryota; kingdom Viridiplantae; phylum Streptophyta; class Polypodiopsida; order Cyatheales; family Cibotiaceae; genus Cibotium; species Cibotium barometz. The sequence continues at coordinate 47,011,502 of NC_141069.1, read as the reverse complement.
ATGGAGAGCCCAACTAAATCAAGGTGAGGGATATGAAGATATCAGAGTGGCTTTCGTGCAGCATTATAAGCAGGGTGAATCCCCATATGCTCTATGGCAAGAAATTCAAAAGTTAAAGAATAACCTGTTTGATGTTTTCTCAAGATGTGTTTGATATATTTGTGGACCATTTTGAAGACATATGGGGAAGATGGGACACTTCTTTGGGAACTAAGCACCCATTCCTCTTAAGAAGGACATGTTTATCCAATCCCTTCATGCAGACCTGAAGGAGAAAGTGGAGTTAAAGAGACTTGGAACATGTGAAGAAGCCTTGAGAATTGCCAGAGAGAAGGAATGGAAGCTACAAAGAATAGCTCACAAGCAAAGGGAAGTACAGGCTGAAGGAAGGCCAGCTATACATGGGGAGAGAATAGCAGAAGGAGATGCTCCAATTAGTCGGAGTGGTTTCTGATCAGCGTATGCAGGGTATTAATCATTTGACTCAACTGACAGAGAATTTAAAGTAAAATCTATTGCAAGGAGGAATAAATGCCCCTAGGGTAGCAGATAGATATGGTATGAGATGCAAGGGAAGCAGGGGACCAACATGATTGTTCAATGTTTTAACTTTCTGGAGAGGCTAAAGAAATGCCAGCTATGCCTGGGGAGAGAAGAGCAAAAGGAGCATCTCCAGTAGTCCCAATGGTTTTCGATCAGCTCATGTAAGGTATTAATCATCTAACTCAGCAGATGGAGAATTTAAACTTAAATCTATTGCAAGGAGTACGAAATCCCCATGGGGTAGGAGATAGAGATGGTATGAGAGGCAGGGGAAGAGGGGGACCCAACATAAATGTTGAGTGTTTTAACTATATTATGGACAGGGAGGATGATATATCTCCTTGGTGCCCTTACCCGACGAGGATGGGAGGTGATGTTTAATTTCAAATGAAATCTATTGCAAAGAGGAAGAAATACCCCTAGGGTAGGAGATAGAGATGGTATGAGAGGCAGGGAAAGAGTGGGACCCAACATGAATGTTTAGTGTTTTAACTTTATGGAGAGGGATCATATAACTCCTCGGTGCCCTTACCTAAGGATGATGGGAGGTGATGTTTATCCTTTGCTGCCTAGGAGGGAAGAAAGGAAGGGTGCCAAAAGGGAAGAGGAGATGTCAAATCATCGGTTCCATAGGTTTAGCAGCACCAACCCAATAAATGGAACTACACAAGGAGAAGTAAATTTAGAAGTAGACATTTTAGCCAATAAAATCACTCGAGGGACATAGGTAGAGAATGATCTAAGGCCATCCAGGAGAAAGAAGAGGAAAGAAAAGTGGAAGATCAGTCCAAGGAAGGTAGGAAGAAGACCAGGTCCACAAGACACATTGGCATGCATGATTTTCCTTTGGGTGTCCATGAGGAAGAGTATGATTTGCTGAAACACCTTCAACAGAAGGGACATAGTCTAACTTGGCCGCAACTTTTTCAATTGTTCCCCAAACTTATGAGGACATTGAGTAAGTTGGTCACCACAAGATGCCCCAAGAAAGAGAAGAAGGGAGGTCAAATCAATGTAGTGCAGGTGAAGGGAGATAAAGATTATTTGCTAGTTACGGATACCTAGGTAAACAAGCACACAGTCCCCAAAGTACATATTGATGGTGGTGTGGAGGTATGTGTAATGACCCAGCAGACAATGGAAGACTAAAGGTTGAAGCCCTAGTTGAATTTAGACTTGGAATGACAAATACTACAAAATTCAAATGTTTGGGAATTGTAAAGAAGCTGCATGTAAATATTTTGGAACTGGAAGCAGAATTAGATGTACATGTGATGCCAACAAAGTCTGAAGCATACCCATTAATTCTCAAGAGGCCATTGGCTGATTGCCACCATGAGGGCAAGACAAGACTAATGGAGAGGACATCTAATTTGGGGCTAGACTAGCCTGTGAGAAGACAAGTCAGATATGATATGGCTAAAGAAAGGGAGTTGATTTTGAAGACTAGTACATTAAAAGAAGAAGATGAGAAAACCAACTAGACAGGATTCAAAAATAGAGGAGGTCAGCTTAGATAATGATGAAGAGAAAGAGGTCCAGCTGGCTAGAGCTTGATTCTAACCTTATTTGTATGTATGTATAGCTATGTGCAGAGGAAGGGAAGGAGCTGAAGTACAGCCAGGTGGGGAAGAAGTTTTAGAAAAAATGCTAGCTAACGATCTAAATGAGACTGAGATAAAGGAGTATATAGGTATGTTGCACAAATTTCCAGACCTGTTCATCTTCTCTTATACATAGGTTAGGGGAGTGTCTACACTGCAACATCAAATCCAAATGAATCTAGAGGCTAAGCAGAAGTTGAGAAGATTGGGAATTGTACAGCAGTGGGTGTTGAGAGAGGAGGTGGATAAACTCTTGAAAGTAGGGTTTATATTCCCAACTGATAATTTTGAATGCGCTTCTCCAGTAGTAATCACCACAAAGAATAATGGTAAACGGAGGGTATGTGTTGATTTTAAGCCTTCTAATGTTGTAACTAAAAGAGATCATTACCCACTGCCTTTCTTCCAAGATGAGATTTTGGATAGTGTGGAAGGAAATGAATGATATAGTGTATGTGATGGATATTTAGGATACTTTGAGATCTCAATTCTTCTATGAGACCAGAGAAAAACCACCTTTATTACCCCATGGGGGTGTTTTGCTTACAAGGTTATACCCTTTAGGCTAACAAATTCCCCTCAAACCTTTCAAAGGTTTATGAATCTGCTGTTTGAGCCCTATATGGGGTCCTTCATCAAAGTGTTTATTAATAATTTTTGTTTACAGTGGCAGATGGATCCATTGTGAGAAGGTGAGGTTGGCTTTGAAGAGACTTGATGATTTGGGTGGTCAGCTTAATCTAGATAAATGTCATTTGGCTCAAGCCAAAGTGACCCTTCTTGGTCATGTGGTTTCTGAAAATGGGATTGAAGCAGATCTTGAAAAGATGAAAGCTTTGTTTTTATTAGAGGCTCCTCAAGATGTGAAGTAGTTTGTTGACTTTTACTCATAAGGTAAGATATCTTGCTAGGTTCATATTTCTCTTGTTCCAAGATTTATATCCATTACAGAAACTATCCCAATGCCCTCCTAACTGGAGCAGAGACTTTTTTGTGAACCCTAGTGTGTGTGAGGATGTTGTGGGTGCACTGTTGTTGTAGTAGAGGAAAGAACATTCTTATATGAGGCCTATGTATTTTGTTAGCAGAACTAAGATACAAGGAGAGAGGACATATTATGAGGATGTTGTGGGTGCACTGTTGTTGTAGTAGAGGAAAGAACATTCTTATATGAGCCCATGTATTTTGTTAGCAGAACTAAGATACAAGGAGAGAGGACATATTATGAGGTGGAGAAGGTGATGGTGGATGTCGTATCTTCTCTGAGGAAATTTAGGTCCTACCTACTCCCAAAACCATTTACCATCCTGACCCATTAATCTCTACTTCCTCATTTGATCCAATCTAACATTCCTTCCAAGAGATTGTGACATACCCATATTCTGTTTCATGATCTATGCACAAAGTTTCTCAAAAATTTCAATAAAATCACATCATACCTCAAAAAACGAAGAGATTTTTAATAAACCATAATCATTGAGAATCCAAAGTAACATAATAATTACCAATACAAAATCTCAAAATCAGACAGAGAATCACCAACACAAAAGATCTAGCCAATAGGGCTTTTCTTTGACACCCGTTATCACTACTGCAGGACCTATGAGCCCTATCATAAACAAGGCAGAAAGGTTTTACAATATGAGTTAAGGAAGAGTATTGTATCATATAGAGGTTTTGAAAAGTGGGGATTGGATGCAATTGGTCCTATGCCCACTACTGCTAGGGGAAAGGCCTACCTATTGAGTGGAGTAGACTATCTGACCAGATGTGGGCTGAAGCTAGATGTGTGAAGCATATAATTGCTAAAGAAGTGGCCAAATTTTTATTTGAAGACATAAGTGCCATATTTGGCATGCCTTTGGAGCTGGTAATAGATCAAGGGCCTGAATTCAGAGGAGAGGTCGTACAAGAGCTCGTGCAGAAATTATGTATTGCACATAGGTACTCTACTCCTTACTATCCACACAGTGAAATTGTCTAGTACAGAGATTCAATGGAGAGTTGTACACTACGTTGACTAAGTGTCTAGAATAACACCCCAAGTAGCGGGATTTGCATGTTTCCTTAGCTCTGTGGGCTTACAAAGTTAGCTATTGAGTTTTCACCTTAACATCTTGTTTTTTGGAAAGAGGCCATGATGCCTATTAAGGTTGAGATTGCCAGTTTACAATTTCTTTTGAAGCATCAAGAAATGGGTTAAGATGAGCATTAAGATAGGTTGCTGGATCTTCAAGATTTGTAGTTAGATAGAGAGGAAACCTTGGACCACTATATTTAGTTAAGCAATCAAAGAGGTGACCATTTCAATGAGACTGTTAAAGACAAAGGTATCAAAGAAGGACATTTGGGGCTCAGGTACAATAGCAAACTAGACATCTGGGGCTCAAGTACAATAGCAGACTGACAACACCTTCTAGACCAAGTTTTAGTTAAAGTGGGAGGGTCCCTTCAAGGTTGTACATATATATGAGAATGGTACTTAACAACTAGCTACCTTGGATGATCAATTGCACTTAAAAAGAGTCAATGGTTACATGATAAAACCATATTGGTGTAGAATTATGAAAATTCAGAAGGATTAAGAAATGTTGGATACAAGCTTGTGTGGTGCTAATGCTGCAGATGTTTGAGTTGATGCAACCGATTCTTGTTGGGATTTGGGTGTACTTTTCTTTAAGGATTGTTTTGGTGAGCTAGCAGCATGTGGTTGAGTATGAATGCTCTAACCATGTGGGGTTGGGAAAACTATGATAGGTTTCTTGTGCCCAAGGAATATGCCCAATATATGTGTCCAACCCAACCCAGAAGATGAAATAAATTGTTGAGAATGTGTAGAAAACCTAGGCATAAGGGGTTGTTGAGAATGTGTAGAAAACCTAGGCATAAGGGGTTGTTGCATGGCCACCTTCTATTATAGAGCTAGCCATTGTAAACACTAGCACAAAGAATAAAGAACTCTCGCATGTAGTAGAGGAGGAGAGATTTTTGAAGAAAGCACATAGTTGTGGGAGGCATTGGAGAGAATGTTATTGCAGAGCAAAGAGTTGTGAGAGAGCCGAGGGGTTTTGGTGAAGCAGCTCTGTGATAAATTGATATTTAATATTGTTTTCTTTTTCGATAGGCAATGGGATTTGTTTGAGGGAGTTTGGGTCTACACAGAGCAAAGGTTGCTAAGTTGATAGAGGGTCTTGTAGGAGGTTGGTTCCCTAGGACCTCTGGGAATAGCATCTATGTTAGAACTTGGACCAGCTGAAATCTTTGCTCAAACATTCTCGGTTGTGTTTTTTATTGGAAACCTTCAAGGTATAATTGGTAGTTCCTTTTGTGGTTACTGGTTTCTTGTGGAGTTTAAGATAAAAATTTGAAAGGGTTTTTATCGGGGAGGGTCTTGTAGGAGGTTGGTTCCCTAGGACCTCTGGGAATAGCATCTATGTTAGAACTTGGACTAGCCAAACATTCTCAGTTGTGTTTTTTATTGGAAACCTTCAAGGTATAATTGGTAGTTCCTTTTGTGGTTACTGGTTTCTTGTGGTGTTTAAGATAAAAATTTGAAAGGGTTTTTATCGGGGATAATCGTGTGGAGGTCCCTTGGTTTTATGGTGTTCTCTCTTTTCTGTTCAATCCCCAAATCTCAGAGTTGTTGAGATTGGCCCAATTTTATAAACACAGAAGGTTTGATTGTGTTGGATTGATGAGTGAAGAGCTGAACTGTGTTGAATTAGGTATGTTCTAAACATCTTTGTTCTTTGAGTAAGCAAGGTCTGACACTATAAAAAGTTGATCAACTAGAGTCAAGTGTTTTTTTGGATTAGTTGGATGATGTTGTTAAAGTATTGATCTAGTCTTGCCTCTAGCCTAACAATTAGAGACCTATCGAAAGGGCCGACTGGATAGATTGGGGACTATATAGTGGTCGAGTTCAGCAGAGGACTTTGTCAGGTTAGAAAAGAGTCATCTAGGATTAGTTGAGCATCAGTAGGAGTCAATTGAAGGTATAAAAAGGTATATTTGGTTTTTTTTGGTTGAGGGGAGAGTTATGGGTTTTGGTTTGAATGTCCAAATTTGAGTTTGTCAGATTTAGTTGAGGGTTGAAGGTATTCTAGGGTCATCATATAAGTCTTGTGAGGTTCTAAAGCAAGTACTTGAAGATAGCTGATACTGGAGGAATTTCGGGAAAACCTGGTGGACACATTTTTGAATGGAGTCAACAACAGTTACCTTACTTAGTATTCAGTCACAGAAGTAGATCAATTTGTGTCATTTGGGAGTGTTTGTGGTCAGCTAAGGTCACCTGAAGACTTGGGAGTGAAGACTAGGGCCATTGGAGGTCAGGACGTACTTGGGAGGATGGGTGGAAGAGTCACCTATATAATTTGAAGAGTTTGGAGTGTGCTCAAGTATCTGATTGTGTCAGCTGAAGATCAAGGGACATAAAGTGAGTGGACTAGTGCTTTCACTTGGTGTGTGTGCTGGTGTTGTGGCGTTGGTAGTTGTTCCCTCCTCGTGGTGGTGTATTTGGACAGGCTATAGAGGCAGGTGTCCCCGACACATCAATTCCATATGCATTAAGCTTATGCATGAAGCTAAATATAAAAGCATAAGCTTTTATACTCAACTACTTTTCAAGATTAGTTAGATGATGTTGTTGAAGTATTGATCTAGTCTTGCTTGACAAGGCTTGGGGACTGTATAATGGTCGAGATCAGCTGAGGACTGTGTCAGGTTGGAAAAGTGCTAGCTAGGATTAGTTGAGCATCAGTAGGAGTCAGTTGAGGTTAACCAAAGGTAGATCTGATTCTTTTCGGGTTGAGGGGAGAGTTATGGGTTTTGATCTGATTGTCGAAATTTCAGTCAGTCATAGTCAGTTGGATTTAGTTGAGAGCTGAAGGTATTCTAGGGTCAGCAGAACAGGGTGGAGTTGATAAGTCTTGTGAGGTTCTAAAGTAAGCTCTTGAAGATAGCTGATATTGGAGGAACTTTGAGAAAGCCTCAAAGACACATTTCTGACTAGAGTCAACAACAACTACCTTATTCAATATTCAATCAGAAGAAGTAGATCAATTTGTGTCAGCAGCAGCAACTGGGAGTGTTTGTGGTCGGCTAAGGTGAGCTAAAGACTTGGGATTGAAGACCAAGGCCATTGGAGGTTAGGAAGGACCTGGGAAGATGGGTGAAAGAGTCAACTATATAGTTTGAAGAATTTGGAATGTGCTCAAGTATATGTTCGTGTGTGAGCTGAAGAACAGGGGACATAAACTAAGTGGACTAGTGCTTTCACTTGGTGCTTGTGCTGGTGTTGGGGTGCTGGCAGTTGTTCCCTCCTCACAATGGTGTGTTCGGACAACATATAAAGGCAAGTGTCCCCAACACATCAATGCCATATGCATTAAGCTTATGCATGAAGCTGAATATAATATTATAAGCATATGCATAAAGCTTAATGTAAATGCATATGCATAATCTTAATGCACATGGATCTATTCATACATATTAGAGATATGCATGCATACAACATACGTTGTCTCTATGCATGTATGCATACACTATATATTTTCTAATATGCATGCATAGAGCATACATAGGCTCTTTGCATACATATTAGAGTTATGCATGATCTGATTTGCATGAATAGAGCCTCTATGCATGTATATTAGAGAATATATAGAGCATACATGGGCTCTATTCATCTATATTAGAGTTATGCATGCTTTAATTTGTATGCATATTAGAGCTATGCATGCTCTATGTAAACTCTAATGTACATGCATAGAGCATACATAGGTATATTAGAGAGAAAAATTAAAGAGCATTTTAACACTCTAATATACATGCATATTAGCATACATAGGCATATTAAAAGAAAAGAGAATACATAGAGCTTTCATAAAAGATTAGGAGGAAAAGAGGGTTCACCTTCTCACTACAAAGCCAAAGCAGAAAAAACAAAGAATGCATACATAACAGACCCTAAACCTTCAAAACACGCACACACAATAAAGTTGATTAACAAATCAAATAGGGAAGTGATAGGGAGAAGAATAAGAAGACAAGAATCAAGACCTACGTATGGATATGGAGATTGCAACAAATATGAGAGAATAGAGAGAACAAACCCTTATCTTCACCATAAAACTTATGCTTTTGGATATGAAACCACATAAATGTTCAGGAGCTTATGAGTTTCATGCTTGAGGTATGGTATATGGAAGGAGAACAAATGAGTCTTTTCTTTGTAGGTTTTGGAAGGGAGGAGGAAAGAAAAGAGCAGCAAAGAAAGGACGCATGTGGCGGGAGAATCTAACTTTTTTTAACAATTTGCGACTAGAGGCATGGCTATAACTCGCTATAGCCACATAGCCACATGTATAGCTGCACCACGTGGCTATAGCCATGCAGCCGCCATGTACACTTGCGTAGTATTTAAAAAATCCCTTACATGCAAATGGAACTCTCTAACTACTTTTTCACTATACGTCATGCGGCTACATTCTTCAGCTATACCATCATCATCTTGTAGTGTCAACATCTCAAAAAATAAAGAGAAGAGAGCTTGTACTTTTACAAAATATTATCTTGGGTCAATCTGAGCCTTTTAAATCTTACTTAATTAGAGCATTCATATTAAATACCACATCATTTGCCAAAATTGAGGGCATATATCAAGCATTAAAGTGATGTTATAGCTGGCTACACCATCATCTATCATTGTTAGCTCTGATGCCATAGCCATGGCTATCATCTATGAGCCTAGCTAGCTGCTCTTCTCTTGTTTTTACAAACCCATGTTGCATATATTGTTTATAGTGTTGACGACGAAACATATTAGCATTGTAGCTCTAAAAACAATGCAGATTCTTCATTGAATAAAAAATACATTGGTGCAAATCATTGAAATTTGTTTAATATGCAATAAGGTTAAAAACCATACATGATTAAGCAGCTGGTCACATGGCACCCCTACACACAAACAAAGGTTGCATATTATAAAGGCTAGTACAAATCACACAAGGTGGCACTACATCCTACAACTAGTGTTCCCAAATTTGAAAAAGAGGTATGATTCATTATGAATAAGAGAAGCATCTCTCATGACTCTAATTGCAATAATCCGATTAAGCTTTGGCACTCCAACCTCTTCTACATGCAAAAAGAAATGAGCCTTACTACGCATCAAATTCAAGAAGTCTTCACAACACCAAAGAAGGTTGTTAACAATAACTCAAGCAGAAACATAAGATAAGAACACCCATTTACCTTGATTATTCTTTAGAAAAAATCACTTTTCATTGTACAAATACTTGGCAAAATAATACATTAATATTTAAAAATAAATACAAAAAGTTATAATATGTGAATCTCCATTGTGTGAGACCATTATGGATATTGGGGACTATAATGAAATATTGTAGAAGGTCTAGAGATGCTAGAAAGCCATGGGTGGGCTATAGATGTACGTGCACAGAGAACACTCAGAGACAAAATATAGTCGAGTCAAGATAGGAGTAAACACAACTTAGTTTATATCAGTGTGTTAGCTCGGGGGGTCCACTATATGGAAGCCCCTCCTATGACGTGCGTTCAAGCGGTATTTAAAAATCCCCTTATCTGTGAATTTTGAGCTAATAAAACTACCCCTTTTTCTTTATAAACTTACAGTTTTTTTTCCAAAGTACAATTAAAATACCCCACTTGTAATTGTATTTCTGTAAATTTACCCAATATTTTGGATTAAAAAAACCCCACCTAATGATCGCACGTGGTAGACTTACATATTTTGAGGTGCACCCCCCGAGTGTGTTAGTGTTATGTTGTGAGCTTGTTTGTGCATGTACAATGAATTTCGCTTTATTTAGAGAGAGAGACTAGTGGTTACAATTTCTTAGACTGCACTTTTTTGGTCGCATGATTACATGTGCATGTATATGACATGCATGTGCTTCATGTTTGATGTAGCATTCAAACCTCAATATTTTCTCTCTCTAGAAATGAGCAGGGTTTGTATGTGAGTACTGTGCGTTGTTATATTATGATAGTGCGTGTGTCGCTAGTGCTTTGAAGATGCAAGATAGGATAAGATTAAGGTTGAATGTCAAGGTCACCTTGAAGATAGCCATCTTCATTCTTCTTCTTCTTTATGAGGTCTTATTCCATTCTGATTCGCACATGGAAATTTCACCCAGCTACACACACACACACACCATACTAGCCCCATACACACCCGAGTACCACAAGGGAGTACCACCCTTCCAAATATTAGCCACTTTGTAGACAATGGACAAGCCATGGGACGAACCCCACAAGTTAGTCGCTCAGTCAATTGGAGTGAATATCATGCACAGCTTTGGTAGAACTAGGCATCGTATGAGTTGAGTCACGATTTTTGATGTCCAAAGTACCATCGTGCTTGATCTAGAGCATGAGCTTAAAGGGTAAGCATTGCACATTGTTATCGTCTTAAGATTGCCGAAGAGGAAGGTGAAAACAAGTACCATGACGATCGAATGATGACGGCCTAAGGTTTGTGGATGGCAACCTACATGCCGAACACACCCTTAGTATAAGATGCCCTTAGTATAAGATGTCCCCACCAAGAAGATTTAAACCCAGGACCTCCTGTAGAAAGTCCAAAGTCTTAGCCACTTGGTTACCGCCTTGAAGACAGTCATCTTATTTTCACTTGGTGTTGAGGGCGATTTGACGTGTGATCCAAGAATCCACTATATATTTTGCCCCCTTCTTTTGGAAGATGTTACCTTGATTATATGGATTCGGGAGGGCATGACGAATCAAGCAGCCACATGTGAGGGGCGAGTCCCCAAACCTTATAATATTAAGATTCATGTAAGATCTATCTAATGGAGATTTGGATGCCGTAGCTAGTTGATGGCCAAACCTTATAATATTAAGATTCCTGTAAGATCTATCTAATGGAGATTTGGATGATGGCCCGCAAGCGGGATCGTGTTGGGCGCAAGCTTTGCTGGTCCGATGGACACAGCAATTGTCGAAGTGATCGAAGCAGATGGGTGCATTATAGGTTTATGGTGTCTACGGCGGCCGTGTAGCAAGAGCAGGCACTGTCGGTGGAGTCGGTGAAACTGGTTGTGAGGGGATGTAGAGGCATGGCAATCGGTGGTCGAGTTGGAAGACCAAGAGGAGATGTGCCATGCAATGGAGAAAGTGGATATGCGGGATGTCGGCGGAGATGGAAGACCAAGAGGAGGTGTGCCATGCCATGGAGGAACCACCTTGATCCAGGGGGTCCGCACCCACAGGATCCTAGGGTTGAAAGCTATGAACCATGATGAAATATGGTAGAAGGTCTAGAGATGCTAGAAGGTCATGGGTGGGCTGTAGACGTACGCGCACCAAGAACAATAAGAGACAAGAAAGAGTCGAGGCCATCTTCAGAGTCGAGCCAAGATAGGAGTAAATACAAGATAGTGTGTATTAATCTTATGCTGTGAACGTGTTCGTGTTTGTACAATGAAGGTCTCTTTATGTAGAGAGACAGACTGGTTGTTGCAATCTCACGGATACTTATCTGATAGCATGAGTGCATGTCCATGCATCTGTATCATGCTTGATGTAAAACTTAATAGACCTTAACATATTGTAATCATAGTCAACTTTACAATTGCATGGTCGATTGGAACACAAATTGGATAATGTCACATTTATGCGATAATGTCCCTGACGGGCAAGAGTAATCTTGGCTTTGTGGAAACACACATCAATTGCTAGTGTATTCTTGTCATCAGAGGTATTTACCTCATTAACTAGGATAAGATAAGAAAAAAATATATATATATCTAGCACTTGAACTCAAAAAATGCTCACAATATTAATTGCTAACCAGGTCTTGAGTATCTACACACGAATTGTGATCCTACAATCATCCACCGAGATGTGAAAAGCAGTAATATACTTCTCAACGACAAGATGCAGGCGAAGGTGGCTGATTTCGGCCTTTCAAGACTGAAAGAGGGGAACAGCACAGTATCTCATGTATCAACTGTAAATGTGGTCGGGACAGCAGGCTATCTTGATCCTGCGTGAGTTTAATTTGCCATCGTTGAATAGGGTATCAAGTAGTTCATTTATATTGAATCATTATGTTATCACTTAATGTAGGTAATAAAATGCAAGTCTATCGTCAATAGTAATTGCATGACCTGCTCGTGTTGATCAGAGCTTCATATTAATGCATCCAGGTACAATTCTACGAATCAGCTCACCGAAAAGAGTGATGTGTACAGTTTTGGTATAGTTTTGTTTGAGCTGATATGCGGCCGACCCCCTATCGATTCTTTCAGCAGTCCCCCACACATAGTGGATTGGGTCTGTGACAAACCTTCACTTCATTTTCAATGATAAGTGATGAATCATTAACGGCTTGAATAATCATTCTAGCAGTTCAGGGTATTATATGGTTAATAAGCCAGCAGGTTATGCTTGGTGATAAGTGATGAATCATTAACGGCTTGAATAATCATTCTAGCAGCTCAGGGTAGTATTAGATGGTTAATAATGCCTTTCGAAACTATGCCAACAGGTTACATCAAGCATACTGCAAGGTAACATGGGGAATATTGTGGATCCCGTGTTGACAAATGGGTACAAGTTGGAGTCGATGTGGAAGGTGATTGATGTTGCATATGGATCCGTGGAGAGGGATCGGAACAAGAGGCCGACCATGAGCGAGGTGGTTCAAGTGCTGCGAAAAGCTGCAAAAAACGAGATGGACAACACACCTCGCTTCGAGGACGTGAGTAGTGGTTCCTCCTCCTTCGTTACATAGAAAGCCTAAAGGACCAAGGTCAACAAGCTTGAGCCAAGATGAATTATATTGCTTCCAAGGCCCAGCTTTCTAAACTTCCGCATGTACAAAGTAATCTCCCTAGCAAACTTAACTTTGAGGAACATTATCGTATTATCATGCTTGGCGTTCATTAAATAGCGGCGGGCTACCTACATAACGTCCAAAAACGCTACCTAAATTACTAAAGTCCAGATTGAGGAAAAAGGATTTGGATGTCTGGTCATATAGTAACATGGGTATTTATCTGTTGAGGATTTTAGGATTGGAACGAGTTACAAATATTATTTGTGCAAATCATAATTCAATGGTCTTTTAACTAGTTGCAAATAATATTTGTAAATCGTGTCCTCCCTTAAATTCAATAGTCTTAGGATTGTTGAAAGTGACAACAATTGTATTGTTCACTTATAGTCTCTACATAGCATACGTAAAGGAATATTAATTACACAAATTTAACCATTCAATAGAAATTACCAATCATATAGAATCTAGGCTTAAAAAATGAGCACATTTACCCTCCTCCTCCTTAGCATTACATGTAAACAAATAATAAGATAGAGATATCGCATCTCGAAAAGCTAATGTAATTTAATGGTAGATTCATAATTCATGAACTCTAACTATCGCTCTAAACATGGACATATAATGACAAACTTTTTTGGAAATCATACACTCTAGCTATACAGGACTGAACGTGAATGGAGAAAATTAAACTACCAATATTCACACAACATTCTTGGAAGAAAGGTCACAACCAAGCCAGAGAATCGATTTACGGATATGAGCTCATCATACGAACTAGACATGGGTTGGCAACAATGCAATGGCATCAACAAAGGTTGCCATTTACCTCTACCGAAAAGTAAATGTTATGCACATGACTTTGGCTCTAGCGGCTTACGTGGATTCCAAGTTTATAAGTTGGGACACCTCTAAGGGTTTTTTACCACATGGGCTTCCAACCGATTGATAACCATATAATAGGTTGTAAGGGTTTACAACCCATTAGTTAAAACCAATTTAGAAGTTGACAACCAGGATTATAAACATCGGTTGTTAACTTATAAACTGGTTTAAAACAAGTTTATAAATTGGGCCACTTTAATGGTTTTTAACCCTTGTTCTGCAACCCTTTGAAACCAGTTTATGGATTGGAAGGGTTTATAACCACCACTGGTTGACAACCAGTTTATAAATTGAGAGCATGACAAATGGCAACTGTCTTCCAACTTGTTGACAACCGGTTTATAGATTAAGAGTATGACAAATGGCAACTGGTTGACAACAAGTTTATACGAGAAGGGGAACTTAAAAGGGTTTTGGACTATTGGTTTCAGTTTGCTAATAGCTAGTTTATATGTTTGGAGCATAACAAATGGTTTTCAATCACCAGATTGACACCCACTGTAATAGCTTAGAAGAACTGCAAATGGGTTTTAACCGATTTTCAATGGGCTGGCATATAGCAAGTGCTTAACGGTGGTATTAACAAATGCCCAACAGTGCTAATCAAATAAAACTAGTTAAAGAGTATGGGTTGCTACCTTTATTTTCAATCATGGGATGACCAAGTGGTTTCCTTAACACCATTTTTTTTGCTTCTTCATGTATGGCTTGGCTATAACCAACTACAATGCACTTGCCTTTGACACATACATAAGAGTAGCAAAACACATGGTACGCATGCTTGCAAGGTAATATAAATAGACCAACAACAAGATGGTCTGCTTCAAATCCAAGGCCACACCCTAGGTAACTATTTGTCACAATCAGTATACTATCCTTATGTATAAGAATCTTTGGCAGTTTGTGGAATGATCATTGTGCTAGAGTTCTCTAGCTTCACCCATCATGAAATCTCTACTAGCACCTACTTTCTCCAACATTCTCACTCTTGTGGTCTAAATCAGCCTACAAACATAGACAAAGAGGCAATGAAAATGGAATGGCATGGCAATGAACACTCTTAGCCAATGCTTTGGTGGCACCTCATTGGAAGTCACACACCTTATATCCTCCCCCTCAAGATTGAGACTATACACTCTGGAAAAATCCACTGAATTCCTACAAAATTCTTTCAATAGCTTTGTCTCTAACATCGGATGTCAAAACTTGGCCTGTGGGTGCCCTCTTTAGGCATGCAAAAAACATTGGCTAGACAAGCAAACACACTCTCTTTGTCTCTCATATATTGAGCTCAAGACCACCAACATCTGTGAAGCACGATTAGCAAGTTGATGAGAGATTTGAAAGAGAGAGAGAGAGAGATAAGGGCCACCTTTGTATCTTTGTCATTGCACCTTTGACTTATCCATCGCCAAAGATGTAGACATTTTCTCAAGCAGCTATCAGTGGGGGAGAGGAAGTGGGGGCGAGAAAGAGAGAGGAGATCTCCTAACTCTGAGTTTTTCAAATGAGATAGTGCATGTCAAGAATGCACGCAAAAAATAATAATTACCCCACCACTTTTAGTTCTAAATACTATCTTTTCAGTTATGTACATTATCTTTTCTTAGTTTTTAAATTAATTACCCCACTATCTTTTCAGTTATGTACATTATCTTTTCTTAGTTTTTAAATTAATTACCCCACTATCTTTTCAGTTATGTACATTATTTTTTCTTAGTTTTCAAGAAATAATAATTACCCCACCACTTTCAGTTATCCCCAACTATCGTTTTAGTTATGTACATTATCTTTTCTTAGTTTTCAAATTATTTTCATTTTTTTCTAATTTAAAATTCATTTCCTAGTCGCAAAAACCACACCCCAAAAACCAATATTTCTACTGGTCCAAAGTGTACCCCCTTACCATGCATCCACCCATGGATCAAAGTATGCCTATGTATGGTTCTTCTTCAATAATGCATATGTGCAATCAAAGTTGCCCTTCACCCTTGTCTATCACATTGTCAAACACTCTTCTTTTCAAAAGGAGTGATTGGAGAAAGAAAATGCACATTGATGGTGAAGCTACTACAAGTGGATCCAAGATAAGAAGGACCAATGTATGTGAATTGTTGGTGTCGACTCTTAGTTTCCTTAATGCTTTGAGTGGGGATATACACTCAATGTTGCTAGACTTGGGATTTGCCCCAAAAGCAATGGAGGATCTCTGTTCACTTTTAGATTTGACAAATGTATGGAGTGTGACTATGTGGGCCTTTGTACACACATTATGGGGTGTTGAATTGGAGGGCATGGTTACTATACTTTTTGGACAACAAGAAGATGAAGATACTTTGTTGCTGACTCTTTCTCGACAAGTCACTAATAATGGGTATGATTGGATAGCTTTCATAAGTGTTTTGATTGAGGAATCTTTTGCTCATGACATGATTCCACAAGATTATGAGTACATAGTCATGGATGACATTTTGAATGAGTATTCGTTTATTGATGATCAATGAGATGATGACTCATTTGTTGGTGACACACATGATGAACATGATTTGGATGATCATGCATTACACATTGAGTGGTTCATGGAAGGTTCATGAGAACGCATTGTATGATCTATTTTTTAGTCCAGTTTGGAAGACATATGATTGTCAATTATTTGACTATGAAGGCTTACAGGATCTTGATTATGATGCAAATAAAGAGAATTTTCTCATGATGAGATTGTTTACACGTGTTAATGATATGTTGGTGGTTGATGTTAATGATCATGGTACTACCATTTATCATGAGGACGAGGATGTTTATGAAAATGCAGATGATGGTAACCTTAACACTGAAGATATTCATTATGAGGATGCATGTTCTATGCTTTGTAGTAGTGGAGATTTCCAAGGGAATTTTGAAGATGACAATAAAGCTCCAGACGTGGAGTTTGAGGTGTGCATTTTCAGATTTTGTGGATGCCAAAGTGATTCTACGGTTTTTGGGATTGGGACACTCACTTGTCATATGAGATGTATGGTGCAAACTATGTGGCACGCCATGGTTTTGGTGTAATGCCTTTCGATAATGGAAGTAATCTTGCACATGGTAAGTTATATTTATGTTTTGGATTTATGGATATACCGGTATGTTTTCCTTTCAACCTCGCTAAATGTGGTATCCAAGTAGTGTGGGTTGAAAATTATAGTATCTATCCTTTTGATCTGGGTGGTACTTATGCTTGAGGCGGCTTAATTATTGTTCTCTCAGTTTACCTTTTGATCCGGGTGGTAAACATTAAGTTGTTAGGTTATCCTTTGGTTATACCTTTGAGGAATCAATTGGTGCATAAAAACAGTGATTATGGGTTGCTAGAATTTCTAAAAATCATTGTTTAGACAACCCTATACCTTTTGGTTTTGGATACAAAATGCGTGGAAGCTTCATGAAGTGGATATGCCATTATGGAGTACATGATATGGCTTGATTTGAGGGCATTGCGAAAATTTTATAGCCATACATATGTCTCTTTGGCTTCAATATACATGGCTCATGCATGAGCATGCTACTTGACATGAGTCCTTGATGGTATACTTCATCCATGCAAGTTGTACATGTATACCTAAGGTTTCGAGGACAAAACCTCTTGGGTGGGGATGGTTTGTAAGAAAGTTAAAATGGAATCAAGTAAATTTGGGCCCAAGGCCAAAGGATGAAGGGGATGGGAAAGGAGACAAGGGCTAAGACTAGGCTTGGGCGTGCCCATGGACATTAACAACTGCAGTGCGAAAGGATGGCCTAGTATATAAGTGAATATGGGCCAATGTCATGGGAACATTTTGATAATCATAAATATACCAGCCAATTACTCTCTCTTGTCTCTAAACCTAGGCTAATCTACCTAATCTAGCCTAATTAGGATAATCTAAGGTTAATTTAGAAGATCCTTTTTTTCATATTAGATTGAGGCATATTTCTAGGCCATCCTCTATTAATTGAATTTTATACATTTTAATGTAATAAGGTGGCACATTTTGGGCCCTCTTTGGACACGTTTTGTTTTTGTAGGAACTATTGAAAAGTGTTATTTTTGGGACTTCTTTGCCCGAATTATGGTTTTTGGAGAGCAGTAGTGTGAATCTAGTACCTAGGAAATTTATGCACATGTTTTAAGTGTTCATGGATGTATATACACATATTCTGGACACTTCTTATGACCATTTGAGTAAGTAAAAGTACCCCTGGTGAGTTTTATGACCATTTGAGTAAGTAAAAGTACCCCTGGTGAGTTTTATAGATTGGAAAATGTTGCAAGTCGTATTCTTATGCCTCTATTATAAGTATTTAGTTAGTTGTAGGTGAAAATGTCTAATAGTTTATCAAAAATTGTGAGCGAGAAGATGGATAAGAATAATTTTTAGGCTTGAAAATTTAGGATGATCAATTTTTTTTATGAAAAAACGTTATTGAGATTTCATCACCCAATAGTTGCAATCATGTAAAACAAGGGCATGAAAGAGCTAGAAAGCTATTTTATTGGTTGTATGAGTATGACAAACTCTATGATTATGCATATGAAGGATGCATAAAGTGCCTAAGGAGGCTTGCAACACCTTGGTGAAGATATAAGCACACTCAAGCCTAGAAGATGTAAGCTAAAGTAGTAGTTTTATAATTTGACCAGAGGGAAGCTAAGTATAGATAATTATTTGGTGAAGGTTAAAGAGCTTGCATAGATGACATTGATTTTATTGGATCATGATTAGATGATGATGACATGGTATCTTTCATGACATTGAATGGTCTTGGTAAGGTAAAGGTGGATCATCATCTAGAGAACGTGATGGTGGTGGTTAAATTTGAAATCAAAACAAAAGGCAAAAACAACAATAAGAAAATCAACCTCATACAAGTGGAATAGACCACCCTAGAGACAAGGTGAGCCCAGAGAGACCAAGGTTGTTGGCAAAGAAATCAAAATGTAAATAGCATGGAATGCCTTTATTGTGGCAAACTAGGGCAGATTGCAAAGGATTACTAAAAGCATAATGATATCAAAGAAGACTATATTATGGAGTCTGGGAAAATACCAATTCCCATTTTGTAAGATAAAAAATGGAGGCACGATAAACCCTTTTGAGATTTTTTCAAAACCAGCTCATTTGACATATCGTTGAAGAGTAGGTTCTTAAATCCACGTTCTCCGACAACTTTGGATTTGGAAGATATACTAAAAAGTATATCTTCAGCATACCAGATTCTCCGATAACTTTGGATTTGGTATGCTGAAGCCGAATTCCTAAAGTAATGAGGTTTTCCCAAACTCCCTAAAGTAGAAACCTGTAGAGTAAGGTAACTATTCATCATCAAGTAAACATGATGATGACAGAAGTGAAGTGTTATTTGTGATGTAGCACATGTTCAGTTCCACGATAAGAGATGCCTCAAGATCGAGAGGTATGTGATATGTAGATTCTAGCATCTCTAACCGCATGACCAATCATTGTGAGTGGTTTAGAGATATGTAGAAATTGAAATAACTAAAATATATGGAGAGACAAGTAATGACATTGTACACTCCATTGTGCACATATTAATAAAGTGTCATTGTCTATGCAGGATAGCAAAATGAAGTATTTAACAGATGTACTTCATATTCCTAAATATCAAAAAGAACTTGGTTTCTCTTAGAAAGATAGTTGAGTAGGGTCTGTAAGTGAGGTTCAATTCTCCAAGGTGCTTTGGGGAAGACTTCAAAAATTCGTCCCACTTGGTTCCAAAGGGTAACAAAAGTGATTGGAGGGCGAGTACAAATATTAACATATGGCACAAGTGCATTAGTCATATGAATATAGAGATGTAGGCCCAAATGTTTATTGTAGGTTTTTCAAAGTTTAAGGTTAATCGTATGTACAACGTATGTGAAGCACACCAGCTTAGTAAGTAGGCCAAAAATGCTTTCCTATAAAAACATGTCATGTGCAATGCCATTGGATGTTATGCATTCTAATATATGGGGACTGACCAAGATTGCAACAATTTTAGGTTAATAAGTATTGTGTTTCATTCATTGATGACCACACTAAGAAAGTGTGGGTTTACTTCATGAAGGATAAATGTGAGGTGTTTGATCACATTCAAAGATTTAAGGCCTTGGTTAAGAACAAAAAGTTATGTAGATCGTATGTCTAAGATTGGATAGTAGGAGAGAATATTTCTCCAATGAGTTTAGTGATTTCTTAAGAAATCATGGAATCAAGAGGATGCGATTCACATATAAGTACATTCCACAATAGCAATAGAATGGTGTTGTAAAAAAGAAAAATAGGAACATTATAGAAGTTGCTCATACATTGACATCTAAAAAGAATATGCCATAGTATTTTTGGGTTGAAGCAATAGAAACTGTTAGTTACATTAATAAAATGATCCCCATTCTATTTGTTTATGGTATGATGCCTAAACAAAAGGTTAGAAGTATAGATTTTGCACTTATGCCACTGGCATGGTTGGTGAGTGTGTCTAAGGAGCGAGCACAAGACATTGAGAAATTTGATAATACAAATTAAAGATAGTAAATATGATTGTACATCCATGTTGTACATCCATGAGAGCATGTTCAACGAATTATAGACTCAAATCCTAGACTTTCAAAAATATATTAGACTCTAGAATACAGATGGTCAAAAAATACATGTGATCTTTTCTGAGGAGCTGAGATAAGATACATAATTCTTTAGATATGCAAGCACATCCGATATACAACAGAGTCAAAATTATAGATGATCTCTCATAAATGCACACTATTATAGAAGGGTTGATTTTGAGGTTTTTTCTGGCCGTTTTGAACATATACAAAATTCCCAACAGCGTCAATATGCATGTCGAAAGAAGTGTTCATATAAATCCGTCAAAATTTTCGTCGATGTAAATGTCGAGATAACCGTCAAAAGTAAACATATTTTTTGACCATTATTTTGACGCTTATTTAGACACCGATATCAACATGGAAGACCAATATTACGACACATATTTCGATGTTGACAAACAACGATGCACTTTGCGACCAATATTTTGACGTGTATTTCGATGATCATATCAGCGGATGCACGTTTAATGTTTTTATTATATATAATGGTACACCCAAGTGCAATCCTGCAACTGGGTGTATCTCTATACAAGTGTTACAAATTGCATCCATGTTCTATAATACTAAAAATTCATGAAAACGGTAATTTCTATTAACAAAAGTTACATAGCTCATAATGGAGATGACAAAAAGTACACAAAAATATGCAAAAGAGTATTGAAGGGGAAAAAACTTAGAAATGACAAGCAAGGAAAAAACTAATTGATGGGGGTGAAAATGTAGAGGTTTACCATATTCACCACATCCATCCCATTCACGTTCTGGCCCTCTCACTCAAGTTGCTCGAGGAGAGCATACGTCCCGTGCAATAGGGCATTTCCTTCGCATCAGTCAGAGAACGACCGACCACTTACAGCTGGAAGCATGAAGCATGAGTACTTATTAAACAACATGAAATTCCCATTATCCCAAAAAAGTGAATGATATGTGTATTAATACTTAAAAAGTAGGTGTGGAAAGCATCCCAGCCACCGCTTCCAAGATGAGAGCTCCCTATGCTCTCCGTCTCCTCCTCCTGTTAATACATTTGGGGATTTGGGCGGTGCTTTCTACACTCCTCTTCCCAAATATCTTGTGAGAAATTCCAAGGCTTTATTCCCCTTGACTTTACCTTGCATGTGATGTCACATCGCATTCACCATGTGATATTTTATCCATCTAGGGTGGACCTCTTCAATACCTGGTGCTATCATAAACTCACTTCATTAGGAGAACTTTGGACATCTTTTGGGCCTTGTAATGACTCCTAATTTTTAGGGATTAAGGTTAATTTATGCTTTCTTAAGGAGATAAGGTTAATCAAGAGGGCTACTTGGAGCCTATAATTTGAGATTTCTAGCCCATAACTCCCCTACAAAAATAGGGTCTAATGTTGTCATTCTGTCTCCTTTTCTCTTTCTATCAAACTCGTAAAATGGAGGGCTCAAAATGGACAAATTTCTTTTTTTCCTATTTTGCAAGTTTTATGCTTTGAAACTGAAAGATCCCTGCCCCTCCGCGCAACGAATTCGGGGGTGCTAGCAGCGAAAGTAGCACTTCTTGCATAGGGCAGAGCCTCTCACTCTGGGCCTCACCCACGGATATCCGGACAAGAGACTAATCCCTCGGTTCTTCCTAGAGGGTGCTGACCATATTGTGCTCAGGCTGTGGGTCGCCGAAGATACCCACGTGTGCGTCAAGGAAGAAAATGGAACAAGGAGTTAAAGTTATTTTCTGAACTCGGGCATGGATCTAGTTGATTGTCCTTGCTGATCCTCAACGAAAGAGTCCATGGCTCTTTTATATGGATAGGAACTACAAGAGGCAAGGCCGCAAAGGGAGGCAAACCCAAAAGAATCTGATGCTGTTGTAAATATGGTAAAGGTAGACCATGGGGCAGGAAAAGAGCAAGAGAAACTACTAGAGGCCATGGCTGTGACAAGATCACAAGGACTTTTTAAGACGCTGACATGCAAGAGTGCCAAGCTGGAACAAAAAATGAAGCTAGAACATGGGCAGGGTGATAAAGAGTCCGAGAGAAAATCACCAAGTTCATGTAGAGTACACAAGGGATGGTGAGGAAAATGAAGGAATACCGCCCCTAGGAGAGCATCTTGAGGAAAATCTGGACAGGAAAAGCTTGGTCAAGAGAAGAGAGGAGATTGGCGTAGGAAAGAAGCCGATGCAAACTACCTACTAGATCCAATTATAGCCTAGACTAGCAAAAGTGTCTTGACAGAAGAAAAAGAAGAAAATCTAGAAGGGATCCAAACCTAAAACTGACAAGAAGAAGTTAGGAGAAGAAAAGGGATGAAAATGAGAAAGAAGGAAGGATGCACATAAATCAAAGCATGCCAATTGATAGCATCAAGGAATATGACCCATGGAAGGACCTCAGCAAGATGAAATTGAACATCACGCTGGATCAAATGTTGAATCTGGTTCCCAATTACAAGTAAAAGTTGCTTCAAGCTATAGTGCCAAATGAGAATCTGGTGCAGATTCTCTTGTGCAGATGTCACAAAGTGATTTGTTGCATGAAGAAATCGCTTTGTGACGTCTGCACATCACGTCAAAACATAGTCAAGTTGGTACTCAAAATTTGTGGACTAGGTTATCTGAGCATGCTAGCGTGAATGGCATTGCTAAGATAAGCCGTTTGTGAAAATCGACCTCCGATCCTCTAACTTTCTTCTCCGGAGCATCCGCAAAACATCACATTTTATAGTAGAGTTGATGTTTTGCATAAACTTTGATGCAAAACATCGAGTTGTGGAAAAGTTGATGTTTTGCATCAACTTAAATGTAAAACATCAACTTTTAAGGGGCTATTTTTCTTAACTTTAAAATATTTTTACATTTTTTATGAGAATTATTTTTATTTTTATCACCAATAAATATGTAAAAGCTCATTCCAAATAGTAGATAGTAGCCAATAAAATCTCAAAAAATTTAAAAAATCTTATAAATCATAGAATCAAAGAAAAATATGCCTAGCATAAGGTGATATAGGTAGAACATACATTTAGAGCTAAGGACCTGAAAAACACATATGGTCGCAATCTTTGACTACAAATTTGAGAGGAGGTCATCAAAAAAAATGCTTGTCTATGTAACCATGTAACCTTTGTATCATAAAAAATATGGCTACATAGTAGATGCCAAAAATTCATGATAGAAGAAGAGCTAGATGAGATAATCCATGATGACCTGTAATCCATTGATTTTAATCCAGATGTGCAAGACTCCATTGATTTGGAAAACCACGAGTCAATTGATTCGTCAATCCTGATTTTTGTTCTACAATTCAATTTTAAAGCTGAAGAACTATAAGCAAATACATGTGGTGGGACCATCTATGTCAAGGAGGGGGTGCATGTGAGTCTGAACTCTGTCATGCCTACGTGCGGTAATATGCTCTCCAGCATAGGGGACCTTGAATCTACTGTCATCATGTGAAAGCTCCAAGCTCTTCTCTACCACCATTGCAGAAGCCCTAAGCTCCTCTCTTTTTTCTTTGTACACAAAGACAATGTCGTGAGCGAAGATTGCATCTCTCAGCATCCTTCACATATCCTCCAAATAATTATAGCTAGAGTTTATTCTACACTACCCTTAGACATACCATCTCTCAATATCCTTCACATGTACTCTTAATAATTATAACTAGAGCTCAATCCTACACTACTCTTAGATATACCATCACCTACATTCATGATAATGGCTATCTGGATCAAACATCAACATATGCATACTATGAGTTTTTGACACCACCACATATGTACATGATATAGGCTACAATTTCTTCCCGCCACCCTTATCCATATTGCATAACAAGAATTTCCTTAATGAAAACAAATGCCTATGTGGGTCAAAATTTTCACCCATAGGCTATATGATGTCTGCCTCTAAAATTGTCCCGCCCTCAAAAAAATATTTAAATTTTCTTCTCTTTTAACATGCTTAGGTTTACTCACAGCCTCCATAGTTACCATCTTCTACATATATATATGAATTTAAGTCTACCTTTGCACACCTATAAGTTGACCTCTTTAAACTCTTAGCATTGGTTATATATCATGCCCACTATTTGCTTATAAATAATAGAGCAAATAATTATGTCATGCAAACTCTCAAGGTAAGTATATACTAAAGGCTTTACTATTTGGGTCTAGAAATAAGACTCAAGGATGTTTGTAGAACTTTTCATATATGGAGCTTATGTTGTTATATATTCTAATATTTTTTAAGCACTTATCAAATAATGTGCATATTTATGCATAGTCATAGAATTTGTCCCAAGAAAGTCCATTAAAAAAAGTGTCTTACATTCATGAAATTTATAAAATAAATTTTTATTTGAAAAAGATTGACATTTGTTTAAGTTATGTAGACTCCTATGTCATTTTGTAAGTCAAATTTATTTTTATGTCACAAACAGCAGGCAGTTTATAAATCTATGAAGGTCACACATGTTCTCAATCTTGAAAAAAATAGCAAAATTCATGTACATTGAATTCTAGATATGTTTTTAAACCATTTTTGAGATTTCACACATTTTGGGAGGAAATATTTTTAGGTAACCCTCGTCAGTTACCTATTTTGCTTGCAAACAGTGTTAGGTACAATCCAAAAGTCTTGGTGCCTTATCCGGATTGCTAATAAATGAAGAAAGTGCACAGGAAGAGGAGGAGCACACACAAGCACACTAGACAGTGTGGCAGAGTTGCAGGAGGCCAAACAGGAAAGATAATTAATGGCCCTCAAGAAAGAGGAATCCCAACTGAGGAAGCGGAACATCAGAGTCTAGGAAGACAAACTAGAAGAAGTAAACCTGGGGGATGACTAAGGGCCAAAGATAGTGAGAATCAATGCTTAATCAAATTAGGAATTCAGAGGAAGGCTCTTGGAACTATTAAAGTCCTACAAAGATATGTTTGCCTGGAATTACTCAGATATGAAAGGGATTGATCCTAGCTTCTACCAACACAAGATTAACTTGAAGGAGGATGTAACCCCTATCCGACAAAGAAGATACAGAATGAAACCCAACTTTGTAAAACAAGTGAAGGAGAAAATCGACAAGTTGTTCAGAGGTGGGTTCATCTGTCGAATGGGGGACATGACAGAATGGCTTTCACCAATTCTCATTGTCCCAAAGAAAAAATGGGAAGTTGAGGGTATGCATCGACTGCCGCAAGCTAAACGTCTCCACTATATCAAATCCATTTCCATTAGCATTCATAGAATTTTGCTGGATGCAGTAGTAGTTGGGCACAAGACATACTCCTTTTTGGACTGGTTCAGGTACAATCACGTACGGATGGCACTGGAAGATAAAGAGAAGAAAACCTTTGTGATAAAATGGGGGGTATTTGCCTCCAATGTGATGATGTTCAGGCTAAAAAATGCTCCTGCTACATTACAACGCACAGGGCAATGGCACCAAGTGCTAAGTGTGATTTGCATCCAATACAGCCATTTCTTTATTCATGGATTTCTCCCAATCTAAATTCCCAACAGCTTCTGCGAAACATGTGGGTTCAATATCTTGCACAACTTTTGCCATATATGCATAATGATGAGCAACATAACCATCATATGTCAACTCGGGGGGGGTCACTCGTGTAAATATGTAAGTATCACGTGGGTTCAACAGAAGGACATTTTAAATATTTAAAACTTACTGAAATATATTTACAGAGGGGATTTATTTATTGTATTTTAAAAAAAATTACAGATTTGAATAGAAAAGGATACATTATATTCACTAAAAAATTCACAGATAAGGGACTTTTTAAATAGGCCTTGAACGCACGTGATATAGAGGATTTACATATAGTGACCCCCCCCGAGTATGTCAACCTATCAACAGGTTTCCTAACTTCCATTCTTAATGATCACTACCTAGCATTTTTACAGCTTCTCTTGCTCTTCTTACACCAGGTGTTCTAATAGCTAGAATCTCAATCTCATCATCAAAGCTATGCTTTGAGCCTTTAGACTCTCTACCATAAACATAAGAATGCCCTATAGAAATGTCAGGCATACCAAGAGGCTCACCAACCTTCTCTTTTCCTTTCCATGTTGTACCAATTGCATTTTTAGGACTGGTATTTTGACACAACGTGCCACTCCATACTCTATCAATAGACCCAACACAAGAGGACTCTCCAGTTCCACTCAATGACTGTGATTGCTGACTTGCATTTTGTACAATCATATTTCCAATTACATCAACCCCAACAACATCTTTTTTAGCATTTCATCAAACACAACATTTCTGCTTACCCTCAACTCACGTATAGTAGGGTTATAGCATCTATATCCCTTTTTCTCAATGGAATATCCAATAAATACACATTTTTATGCCTTTGAATCTAGCTTCCTAGGCAATGTATCCAAAACATTTCAAGTCAGACAAATCAAGTTTCTTGCTCTCCTCTAGCATTACACCTTCTATGGCTATAGTAGGAGTCTTGTTCATGATATAAACTGTTATAGAAAAAGCTTCAGCCCAATAGATATGTGGCATATTCTTCTTTGTTATCAATGCTCATGTTATCTCTACAATGTGCCTGTTTTTTTGCTCATTAACTCCATTTTTCTATGGAGTGTATCTACATGTAAACTATCTTTGGATGCCATTCTTCCACAAAAAAATCAGATATCTCATGGGAGAAGTACTATTCTCCTCCATTTGACCTTAGGCACTTCACATGCTTCCCTATCTTCTTTTTAGCCATCAATCTAAAATTCTGAAAATGAGTAAAAACTTCACTCTTCTCCTTCATGAAATACACCCACACTTTCCTCATGTGGTCATCATGAATGTTACATAATACCTACTGTATATAATACCTACATAGCAGCCACCCATATATGTACTTTTTACAGAACCCCATGCATTTAAATGTACAACATCAGTACATTCCTGGTCACATTTCTATCATGTGGAAATACATGCTTTGTCTGCTTTCCAAATTAGCAGGCTTCACATACTTTCTACATACCATCAACCATAAACTTAGGTAGCCTTGTCACAATTTTTTTAGTCTGCATAGACTTCATTCTTTGCACATTTACATGTCCAATTCTCTTATGCCAAATGTTTGTATCTGCAACAACTAGTGATCCCTGTGCAAACATTGCAACTTTCACTTCAGGCATATTTACATCTAGTGTAAACATTCTGTTGACTCTATTTGCTTTTGCAGCCAGCATGCACTTATCTTTTGATATAACAACCATCATGGTTAAACCACACCTACAAACCCTCCTCAATCATTTGGCCAATAGAAACTAGATTCTTTGTAATATTTGAAACGTGAAGTACATCTACAAGTTACTTCATCTTACCATCATGCATAAACAATGGCACATTTCTAACATGGGCAATTGGATGAGTAGTATCATACCCTGTTTCAACAAAACCTGGCTTTTCAGGATTTTTCATATCCTTGAACCACTCGCCATGACTGGTCATGTGGTTTGAAGTACCTGAATCCATAGACCAGATTATTACAATAGAACGGGATTTAGATAGTATCCTTCTCATCACAGATTTCTATGTGGTAAATGACCTTAGGCAAGTTGGAATCGATTTGGGTGAATTCTACCATATCAAGCACATACAATAAGATAAACCACTCATATTTAGTATGATATGCCAACACCAACGAAAACGGAAAACCAATGCATATGACTTGTGTGATTTCAAGACCACGAACTAAGGATAAAATCATGATGCAATCATAGCACACAAGGGAGCAAATAGGAAATATCAACGACATAGAGATGATTTTGAATTGTGTACAACTAGGAGATTCTCCTTCGAGTAACACAATTTTGTACTAATTGCACAATCACCTTAAAAGTATGTAAGAGTCCCTCAAAGGTGAGAGAGAAACTCTCCCAACAACAATTGTAATTTGTGAATTGGCCCCGCACACAGGATGCTTTTCTCCACAGACGAATTTCAGTATTTCAATATTAAAAAACGAGCAGTAGCCCATACCTCACAACACACACGAGAGGAATCTAGCACTAGCCCTCTTGTTTGTGCATTTAAGATGTGTGGTAATCTCTCAAAGATGAGCGAGAGATTCTCTCGACAACAGCTAACAACCACTGAGACGGTCTATCTCTCTCTCTCAACAATCACTGCAAAATCTGAAGTGGCCTCAAGAACACACACAACAAGAGTCTACTGCCTTCTTCTTCTTCTCCTCCATTACTCTTCCCTTCTTTTTATAGCTCCTAGTCAGCCTGTAGTTGTCAATTGCCTCCTCTTCTTTTCCTAGCATGTCGCATCCCTTCACGGCCTCACGTAACGTTTCTCATTGTTATCACCTCATGCCAGTCTGTCATCTTTACTCTGTGTATTCAGCCATGTCTATTGTGGTAGGTACCCACGCCATCGCAGTTTTGATCTCCTCCTCTCCATTTGACCATGCATACTGCCATGCGATTGCCTCCCCACCACTACTTGTATCGAGTGCAGCCTGTTATGCTTGCAAAAGGCCCACACGGTCTCAATCTACCTGGAGCATCTTTTAAACCAAACAGCATAACCGTGTAACAAAAACATCCCCATCGTGTGATGAAGGTTGTCTTGTCTTGTTCTTAAGGTGCAATGGCTATGTGAAAGTACCCAAAATATCTATCACAAATGTTGTATCCCTCATGCCGTATAATTTTATCCAAAATATCATCAGGAAAAGGTAACGGGTAATGGTTCCTTTTTGTAGCTATATGCAATGGTTTGTAATCCACATACATAAGTTCCACCTTCCATCCTTCACAACAAGGTCACCACAGTCTAAGCTTTTAACTTAATAGATAAAACTAGCTTTCAAAAGCTTATGTACCTCTTCTTTTAGTACTTGAATGTGTTCTTGTGCCAACCTCCCTTTAGTTCAATCATGAGCGGTTCACTTGCAAATCCCCTTATCTCTTTATAAGAAGTGATAAAAAGATTAGGAAATTTGACAAACATAGCAATATACTCTTGCCTCTCCTTTGACGTAAGACTGGTACTCAACATCTTTTCTACTAGCTCCTACAATAAAGATGCAAAGGCCTTTGGCTGCAGTATGTTCTCCATGGTTTCAAATATTCCCTCATCTTCAGCTTCATACATGTCTGTGAGTTGAACTTCTTGTGGATTTTCCTCTCCAAGTATGAAGGATACCTGTCCATCTTCTACCTTAGAATCATCACACTCTCCTCTTCTTCACTTTCACCTTCTATCTCTTCCCCTTCAACACTCCCTTCCTCTACTTCGTTCAGCCCCCTTCTCGAATTTTAAAACTGGTGTGCACAGTTATCAAGAGGCACATTGAAAACCTCTACATCTAAGTTAGTCACCATGCCCAAACATTTCACTTAGCACAATTTTCCAGTCTGATCCTGAAACTAGATTAAGAGGCAATCTTCAAACCAAGTTTTTCCATACAAGACTAGCTAATTACAAAATATGTGCATCCCCATCAATATAGGATTGTGTACAGCTCGGAGATTTTCCTTCTAGTAACATGATTGTGCGCTGAATCACCTGTAAGATTCTCTCAAAGGTGAGAGAGAAACTCTCCCAACAACAGCTGCAATCTGTGAATTTGCCTAGCACACACAATGCTTTTTTTCACAGACAAATTTTAGTATTTCAATAGCAAACACGAGCAGTAGCCCATACCTCACGGCACACACGATGCTTTTGGCATCCCTCTCGTTTTTGTCTTCAAGATGTGTGAGAATCTCCCAAAGATGAGAGAGATATTATCTGAATAGGCAGCTGCAACCACTGAGACGGTCTATCTCTCTCTCAACAATCAGTGCAAAATCTGAAGAAGCGGCCTCAAAAACACACACAACAAGAGTCTGCGGCCTTCTTCTTCTCCTCCGTTACTCTTCCCTTATTTTTATAGCTCCTAATCGGCCTGTAGTCATCAATTATCATCACCTCTTCTTTTCCTAGCATGTCGCGTTCCTTCAGAGCGTCACGTAACGTTTTTCATTGTTATCACCTCATGCCAGTTGACCAGCATTCCTCTGTGTATTCAGCCACGTTTGTGGTGGTAGGCACCCACGCCATCACAGTTTTATTCTCCTCCTCTCCATCCAGCACTGCATACTACCATGCGATTGCCTTCCCACCACTACTTTTGTCGACCTGCAGCCTGTTATGCTTGCAAATGCCCACACAGTCTTAATCTACCTCAGAGCGAGCTCCTCCATCCAGTGATGCTTGCTGAGTTGCGATCGCCTCCTACTTTCTGGATGCGCCATCGTCGCCAACCCTCGCTTCTATTCTTATCGTTTTTTTTTTTTTACTTAAAGCCTAAATTTGTAAGCTTTTGAAAATAATGGCGACTATTCACACGGCCCATAAATATAATTAGGCGACTTAGTCCACATCTTCAATATATTATGTAGAGAGAAATGGCTATCAAAGGTCTGGGCATCTTGTCTCTATGATGTAAGTGTCTCACAATAGAGATCCTCAACATATTAGCCTCCATTAGCATTAGTATATTGCCAATGTATCAACATCAATATGCCACTAGTGTCCATTGGACTATTGCAAGACTTTCAATAACTCATCCTTGAATCTTTGTGATGAATTGTGGAAAATAAGTGGCTTATTGCCCTCGTGGCTTGTGCAATAGGCACTTATAAACAATATTTGATAAAACAAATTGTGGAAAATCATGAAAATGTCCCAAGAAATTATGGCCGTACAAAGGGGAGGAGTATGTCGTGTGCGACAATAACTACCAAGAGGCACTATAGCTTCTCACTCACACACCTGGTTTGCATGTGTCTATTGTGCAAAAGCTATGTTTCCCTCTCACTGCTTCGTTGCACTACCTGCCCTCTCCTTGCTAAGCTTTGTTTGTGATCTTTGCCTTCTTTCACCCTAACCTAGCTATTTATTTCTTGGTAGGATGGTGGAGTTTGAGTACCTGTCATTCACTCTATACAAGGAAGCAGACAAACATGAAAAGTGGCTAGAGAAGATGGGCTTGAAGGAGTTCACAAAGCTGCCTTAAGAGGATCTCCAATGTAAATTCAAGGCAGATGCACAAGTTGAATAGCTACAGCGTTCCAACGTCATCACACTACCCTCAGGAGAGAAGAGGGAGTTCAACCCCCTATACATGTCTGAGGTGTTCTGCTTGTTGCACTACAAATCAAGCCTACAGAGGATGATGACCTAATCGCAAAATTTGGCCCACTATAGGGGAAAGCCAAAGAGTACAAGATAACTGGAATTACTGAGATAAGGATAGGCAAAAACAGATGAGGTTTGTGGTGGAGATGATAAACCTCACTCACAAATTCTACTACATGTCCAGAAAAACATTTGGCATGGTAAAAGCCACGTAAGCAGGCACAAGGGTGGCATGGGAAGAAGTGCTCTACCCCAATCTCAAAGAGAAAATCAGGAAGCTCACCAAGCCAAACACAAAAACAAAAATCAGGCCATACCTCGATGTTCTTTTGAGAGAAAATGTTCAACCAGGAGTAGAGAAGGAAAAGGAGGAGGGCTTAAAGGACAATGCCCTAAGAAAATTTGAAAGCTCAAATCCCTCCAGAAGGACTCAGGAACCAGCCACCTCAGGTCACAGCAAGGAGAGGTTGTTTGAATTTGGGGAGAAGAAGATCAAAACCAATAAGGGAAAGATCTCTAATAAGGAGGGTTCTAGCAGAGGAGTGAAGGTCCCAAGTAGCCAACAAGTGAACGAGGTCACCACCAAGAAGGAAAAAATATCTAAGGAGGTTTCCAACAGAGGAGTGAAGGTGCAAAGTAGCCAACAAATGAAGGAATATATGGCTACACTGGGAAGATCTGTGTTGCTGTCCCAGACTAATCCCATCCAGTCCCATGGGTTAGCCAACCGCCCAACCACTGTAGTGATGGGATCCAATTAGGAATTTGGTTAGGTTTTGTCGCGGGTACCAGGGAAAAGAGTTCCCAGGCTCCCTAGCTGGATGTTCATGCAAACATAAAACTAGTCACACCACTTACACACCCAATATGAAATTACCTTTTTTCTCAACATCGGCTATCTTTAAAACAATCCTTTAATGAAACCATTGTGTCACTAATCACAATCTTCAAAATCTCTGGTTGAATCCTTATTTTCAATCATTCCTTCATCAGTGTACTTATGGCATCATTGGCAACCAGAATGCTCACCACCTGTTCACTCAAGGGCCTTTTCAATAGTTCCTAGCTCATAGTACCCGACAATATAATCACTTATAAAAATCAAGATGGAATCTCCGTTGAAGATCAGCCAGATCAACTAACAGATCCATGGACTCATCCGTTCAAGGTCAATCAACCAGATCCATACTCAGTTTCAGAAAACAACTCTTACTCCTTGTTCTAATATCTTTCACGACGCACGTGTGGGTATCTTCGGCGACCCAGAACCTGAGCACTGTATAGTCAGCACCCTCTAGGATCATTCGTAGGTCACCTAGCACTTCACTCATAGGCTTGGTCCCTCATCCACCGTACCGGAAGCTCACCACTTAAATCGAACCGAGGCTGGTCAAGACCTTGCTACACGAGACGTCCTCCATTGACTCTGCGTCAGTAGTTGCAACTTTATTAGTTAGGTCTCCACGACCTTAATCACAAGACGGTCAAAATGCTTCCCCAGCATTCTTGACATAAAATAGTCATTTAAAAACAGGTCACAAATACAGTTTCTATATTGAACTCTCGTCTTTCCACATTATCCCCCCTCAATCAGTCTCCACATTACTTATTCCACATTCCATTCATATGTTTACTCATTCTCATCCAATCACATCATTTTCCATCTCATCACCTCAGATTCATTCACATCACATATCATATATTCACATCCCAATTCACATGTCATCACATCTCATCCATTCACTCATATCGACGACATATCATTTTACATACACATTCGCATTCATTATTCTACATACACATCCACATTTGTACATCCACATCATACATCCAATTCCACATCCATATTCATACATACACATCCATATCCACATCCACATTCATACATCCATATCCACATCCATTTCCACATCCACGTCCACATGCATACATCCATTTTCACATCCACATTCATACATCCACATCCACATTCCATATCTATATCTATACATCCACATCCATACCCACATCTATACATCCACATTCACATTCACATCCATACATCCCTATCCACATTCCACATTCATACATCCATTTTCACATCCTCATTCATACATCCACATCCACATACATACTTCTATACATCCACATCCATGCATCCACATCTACATCCATAATACATCCATTTTCACATCCACATTTATACATCCATTTTCACATCCACATCCAGATCCATATTCGGTTTCAGAAAACAACTCTTACTCCTTGTTCCAATATCTTCCACGACGCACGTGTGGGTATCTTCGACGACCCAGAGCCCGCCGAGCACCGTATGGTCAGCACCCTCTAGGATCCCTAGCGCTTCACATCCACATCCATACATCCACATCTACATTCATACATCCATATCCACATCCACATCCATACATCCACTTCCACATCCACGTCCACTTTCACATCCACATCCACATTCCATATCTACATCTATACATCCACATCCATACCCACATCCATACATCCACATTCACATTCACATTCACATTCACATCCATACATCCATATCCACATTCCACATTCATACATCCATATCCACATTCCACATTTGTACACCCATTTTCACATCCTCATTAATACATCCACATCCACATACATACATCCACATCTGCATCTACATCCATACATCCACATCCACATCCACATTCACATCCATACATATCCACATTCCACATCTACATCCATACATCCACATCCATACCCACATCCATTTACATGGATCTGATTCCTATCACATCTATTTATAGAATGTAGGAGAATTCTAATTTTTTGATATAAAGATTCTTTACGCATCTAATTAGGCATTAGGAATAACTTTTTTATAAAAATCCTTTTATGCATCTATTTAGGCATAATTTTAATTTTAAGAAAAATAACACTTTCGGATAAAAAATAAACCTTTTATGCATTTTACTATGCATAAATTCCATTTTAATGAGAATAACACTTTAAAAATAAAAATAAATCTTTTATGCATCTAATTGTGCATAAATTTAATTTCAATGAAAATAATACTTTCGAAATAAAAATAAATCTTTTATGCATCTTTCTATGCATAAAATCAATATTGATAAGAATAACTCTTTTGAAGTAAAAATAAAATTCTTTATGCATCTTTCTATGCATAAAATCAAAATTGATGAAAATAACTCTTTTGAATTAAAAATAAAATTCTTTATGCATCTTTCCATGCATAAATCCAATTTAGTAGGAATTACACTTTTAGAATAAAAGAATTTCTCTTATGCATCTAATTTATGCATAAATTCCATTTATGATGAAAATCACACTTTTAATATAAAAAAATATCTTTTATGCATACAAATCATTTACGATGAAAATCACTCTTTTTTTATAATCAAAATAACAATTTCAATATGCTTCCTTCTATTATGCATAGAATTTAATTCTAAAGAAGGTAACACTTTTTTAATAAAGTATTTTTAGTATGCATTTTTCTATACTTAGGATGAAAAATAACACTTTAAGAATACATATACGATGGGAATTACTCTTTTTGAATAAAAAAGTAAAACTTATTTTACACAATTTTAAAAAAATTTTGCCATAACCTCCTTTGTATGGCTGACCATTTTTCAATTTTTAACTCTCTAAAATTAATTAGAATCTCAGCAATAGTATTTAAATCATTCTAATGTAAACATTTTCTACTTATTTAAGGGTAACATTATGAAAAACTTGATTTTTTTCATTAATCATTTATCTAGAATAAAGGATGGTTGGATTTACTAAAGAAGAGAGGGGAATGCCTTTTTTCAATGAGGCATAACATCATATTCATTTTAGAGAAGACAAAAATCATAAAAACCATAAAATTAAGCATACAAGGGAATTTATGTATTTCCTTACTTCCATTCATCAATTAACTTCAATAGCATTAAAAAGCCATTCCAATTAAGCTTCTCAAGCTTGAGAGGGGTTGAGAAGAGAGAAACATTGAGAAATTATGAAAAAAGATCAAAATTCACGCTTTACCTTACAAATTGCTTGATTCTTTAATCATGGTAGAGGCCCCCAACCAATCAATTGGTTTGGTATGCTAATGGAGCCACCAATGGAGATTGAAGGAGGGAAGCTCCAATTTCTTCAATTTGGAGAGAATTTTAGAGAATAGTAAAAATTATCATTATTTCAGCATAGTTCTGGCATAGTATAATTCTCCTATTTTTTTACAAAGGCCTCAAGTTCTATTTATAGGACAGGGAGGCTCTAACCAAGACCAACTAATTTCTAGAATTTTCCAGATTCAATTTTGTTGAATTTGGACTAGATTTGGACCTAGTTTGGTTCCTTTTTTATTCGGTTTTGATTCGGTTTGATCCAAGAGAGAGGAGAGATAAAAATATCACATTATTTTTTAGTTTAAAACTCATTCAAGCATGTGAAGTAGGCGCCTCCTTGAAGGGACTCCCCTTCCTTACACATGTGTCAAAATGGAATCATTATACCCAAAATATCTCATTTTTTTAGTAATACTCAGTTTTTTACTAATAACCCTTGTACATAGTCAACTCTTCATCTTATGTAAGCATTTACTCATTTTTGGGTATTTTTCTTTTACAAATTGGATTTATCTCCTCCCCGCACATGGATTGATCTTATTGGCCCATAGGAACCTTAATTTAAAATTTTGAAAAAATCTTGACCCTCAGGATAAGGCCTCTTGAACAGATTATACTTGATTTCTAATGCACCTTCTTAAAATCTTTTTGAACTTTTGTTTTGGGGGAACTTATTTAAATACAAAGAGATATTTTTCCATCCAAAAATATCCAAAATTTGAATAATCTCTCTCTAGAATATTTTCTCTCTCTAGGCCAAAACAGGTAGAAACAAGATCTTTGATATTTCTGAGGAGGTAGTTGACTACAGGGGAAGATACTGGACATCTTGAGAGGCTGGGAAGGAATCTTACAATGGTGAAGGCTGATGAAGCTAGCACGAGATTGGCCTGGGCTAGAGTTCTATATCACAACCTAACATAACAGATTGGAAATCTTACCAGGCCCAATACAAACACAAATATTGGGCCATACCTAGATTCTTTGTTTAAATGAAAGGCACAACCATGAGCTAAGAAGGATAAGGAGGAAGGCCCAAAGGAAAACGCATCAGGAAAGCCAGAAAGTTTGAAGCCCTCCGAAAATCCTCAGGACCAAGCCACTTTGGGACAAGGGAAAAAGAGAGCATTTGAATTTGGAGAGAAAAAGGCCGGCAACAAAAGGGGAATATTGCCAAGGAGGGGCCCAACATGACGATGGAAGTGGTAACAAGCTGTCTAGCTGAAGGAGGACTTGGCTGGGCAAGTCAGTATTGTCCCTAAGGTTAGAGCAGTAGCACCACCAACCTATAGCTTGAGGCACAGCCTCCATAGCCAAGACTCTCCACACCCATTTCTACCCACACATTCCAAGCATAGGCAAGTTTTCCAGACACTATTGAGATAGAATGGGTGTAGGGAGCCCTACATTACCTACAACAATGCATGAACGATGGGTGTAGGGAGCCCTACATTACCTACAACAATGCATGAACGATGGGTTGAAGATAGTGACAAAGCTACAATCTATCATTAAAGAGAAGGAAGCTACCTTACAAAAGGTGATGAGCCAGTAGAAACCCTGCATGAAGAGTTATGTTGGGCCAGCAAGAAACCCTATAGGAAGAGTTGCGTGTAGGAGAGGGCAGAAGCATGCCAACTGAATAAAATGCAGAAGCAGATCAAGGAGCTCCAGTAGGACAATAAAGAAATGAGAAGGAGATGGGGAAAATTAAGGAGAAGATGGCCAAGAGGGACTAGGAAACTATACAAATGCAAGAAGAGCTGAGAAAAGAAAGCCAGGATGGAGGGAAAAGTCACCCTTATCTATGAGGAGCACATAAAAATCATAAGAGATGTCCAAGATAGGGTTAATAAGATAAAGTGGAGCTGGTTAAGGAAGAAGTCAGATTGGAAATTCTAGATGCAAAAGAATTCCTAGGAGTGTACAAGCTAGATGCAGAAAGAATGGAGTAGTGGGAAGGTCATGCAGTGTCCATGACCTTCAAGAGGTGTCGGGGGCTTATTTGGAAAAGCTAATAGCACTAATGCAAGCACCCACACCTTCGTGCAAATAGTTAGCTCCCCACCATTCAAGAGGTGGAAATCCAGCAAGACCATCAAGGCTCTAAAAAAGGATATGGAGGAAGCTACACCCACAAGGGTTACCACAAGAAAAGGCAGTAAGATGATATTAAACGAGCTGGACATCGCTTTGACCCGACAGCTAATTGCTAACATCAAGAAAAAGGAAGATCAAGTGGAGACTATGAAGAAATCCCGTGCTAAGTAAGTGCAATCCAAGGAAAAGATGTTTCAAGACTTCCACGGCTTGGCCAAAAGAGATAAGTGTCTAGAAGGAAACCACCCTTAGATGTATGGAGAATCTAGTCTCGAAGGCACAACGTGCGGGTGCCATGAGGCCTTCCAACTGGGATGACATTGCAAAAATCATAAACTAGTTGGAAGTGCCTAAGGTGGCAGGTCAGGGCCAAAGCATCTCCCAGGCACAGCAGGCGGGATGGACAAGGCCAAAGCCCCTCCCCCAGGTCCAAATCTATGCAGGGAAGTAGTTGGCTCTTATGACTTGTGGATCTAGGTGAGGAGGCAATAGTTCACTAAAAGAGGAACACTGCTAGTGCACCTCACCAACGAAGTCACTTAGCAGACAAAGAAAAGGAGGTGCCAAAGCCAAAATTATCAGAAATACCACCTTATGGGTTGAAATGGAGTCAAGGCAGGAGAAGAGGGAAAAGAGAGCCATAACATACCATCTTTGAAGTAAAGAGAATGTGGGGGAGAGAGAGAGAGAGCTTGAGTTCCTTGTAATCAAATACACACACACACAATAGAGTGTAAGACACAAGAGAGAGATAGATGGCTGATTTTCTTCTATCTTCTTCTCTTCTCTACAATAATGAAACTAAAAGATAAGAGTACATACATAAAGAGAAAGTACTCTCCTAAAACCACATACAAAGTGGTTGGTCTAGTGTGAACCCGACTATATGAGCTGGCACTATAACTATGCCATAACTCTAGTACTCCAAAGTGACTGTCACATAGCTTATCATCCACTGGCAGCATATCAACCATAATTACACCAATCGTGCTAGTGACATAAGTGCGGAAGCTATCACCTAGGTGGGTCATCAATGTCCATCGTAGCACTAGTTGAGCTCGATATCTCAACACTCCCCCTTGATAAGCTCCTAAGCTTGTGGAGCTTCTTTGTGCCCAATGACTTCGTGAAGATGTCAGCCACCTGATCCTCTATGCTACCAAATCTATATCACCTGGTTGTTCTAGCATGGTATATTGGATTACTGGCCAACTGTATGCTATTCATGTTGTCACAATAAATGGCAACTGCCCTATCCATGAGCTCACCCATATCACCAAGTAGGTTCTGAAACTAAGCTACTTCACAAGCTGCCCCATAGCAGTACCCCTGTACTCTGCCTCTGTACTCAACAAGGCAACTTTTGGCTGCTTCTTAATGCTCCAACTCATAGAAGCATTCCCAAATGAGAACATAAAACCACTATTAGATCTCCTATCTGCAACACTACCAACCCAATCAGCATCTGTGTACCCATGTAGTTGTATCTCTATACCAGCCTCATAGAAAAGTCCATAATCAACTATGGACTTTATATACTTGAGAATCCATCCAACCGTATCCAAGTGTGGCTTCCTAGGGTTCTTCATAAACTGACTCACAAGTCCAACAACATAGCTCAAGTCTGGCCTAGTAATGGTCATGTAGATCAAGCTACCTACTATGTGCCTGTACGTAGTGGGGTCTTCCAAAATCTCACCTATATCTATGGAAAGCTTTGTGTTTTTCTCCAATCGCACTAAAATAGACTTACAGCCTATCATACCATACCTAGACAACATGGTAGCGCCATATTTCCTCTGCAGCAATAACAAAATGCCATAAGGTGATCTCACCACCTCTATGCCCAAAAAATATCGCAGTGAGCCATATTTATTTGAAACCACTATTTGTACCCACATATTTGTAAATTCACCCTTTCACACACTAGTTTGTACTTTTTCAAAAACAATCACATTCTTGCACACCCTCTAGATCACTGCTTAGCACCTTCCCTAAAAATCACTTCTTAAAAAATATTAAAAACCTCACACATTACATGCACTAGTTCATTTACCTTATCCATTCACTTTTTTATTTTTAAAAAGGGCTTGAGAGTAGATACACAACCTATCATAATATATTTCAAACCACTACCGCATTTTTATCATCTTCATGGGAGCACCTTGTCATTTTGAGGATTTTTAAAAAGGGCTTGAGAGTAGATACACAACCTATCATAATATATTTCAAACCACTACCGCATTTTTATCATCTTCATGGGAGCACCTTGTCATTTATCCAAGGCAATTATTCTTCACCATTTCTTGGACCCCATCTTGCATTTATTTAATTATATGAGCATTGTTCACATTTAAAAACTATAGCCTATTCCAAATGTAAAAATTCCTTTTATTACTTTCTTATATATATATCTTGGTCATATGTAAGGCATGTGGGATTTTTTTTAGATTTCACCATATAAGATAAGTAATAAGCCTAGTAGAATATGTTTGGCAATCCAAATCAAGGAGGGTGGGGATAATGGTTTAAATTATTTTGAATTGGGATAGTATTATAATCCACAAAGAGGGCCCAAAGACTTGGCATTTATTGGAATTTTCCACATGTGCACAAGTCTTACATCACCAAAGGAGAGGGAGTGAGCATTATACCTAAATAATTCAAGATTCCATTTAATATTATATACATATATATATACCTTTTCTTCCCAAGATGGCTTGGCAAAAAAAGTCTTGGAGACATGGGAGACCCACCAAAAGGACTTTTTTCAGGGTATACATTTTTAAATTCGATTTTTGACCATCTTCCACTCAAAATTTGGGGATGAGACTTTTTGGTTCATACTATGTATAAAACCAAAAGTCAAATTTACAGAGCACGTGGCAAACTTCAATTTTGGTTTTGGAAGCTCCTCAATCCGAGCTACACAGAAAACGTTACACCCAAAACAGTGGACTGTAAAAATTCGGACAGTTTACTCAAATCTCTTCCTCACTCATTCTCTTACCCACAATTACATTCACCACTACCCCAAACCTATTTAAAATAGCCTTTGAAAATCTTGGCTCAAAAGAAAATTGTAATCATATCTTTTGAATTCTTCTCCACCATCTTGGACCTAGTAGCAGATGTTGAGACCTAGTCCAATTACAACCTGTGAGACCCCCACCCCCTCCGCGGTGCCCCCTCCGAGCACTTTGGCGGCGAAAGAAGCGTCAACCTCTCACACGGGGTGTAGGGATCCACACTCAAGGCCTCGTCCATGGATGTCCAAACAAGAGACTAGCCCGGTGGTTCCTTCGAAACCGAACCCGGAGAAACTTCCCTCGCCTCGAAGGCATGGGCGATTCTGCGAGGAAAATCATCTAACGAGAGAATTGATCTAACGAGTCAAAGTCTTAACTAACCAAACTGATGTGATCGAACCCGAAAGTCACATGGCCAGATCAAGGAAGAGACATGCACTTGGTCCATAGAATCATCGCTTTTTTCCCCCTTTAGTGAGGCACAGCCGCGCCGTTCACCACTGATTCCCTCCCATAGAACAAGGGTCTTCCTAGGACTTATTCTAACTAACGTAATTTAATCGTAGCTATTTGTATCGTAGGAATCCCCCAATCTAGCCTAACCCCAACGGCCCATGGGTTAGCCAACCACCCAACCACCCATGGGTTAGCCAACCACCCATGGGTTAGCCAACCACCCAACCACTGTATTGGTGGAATTCCTTCATAAACATTTGGTTATGTTTTGCTCCGATACCAAAAAAAAGAGTTCCCAGACCCCCTAGCCGGCGCTTTAAGCAAAATTTAAAGTAGTCCATACCACTTACACACCCAATATGAATTTGTTGCCATTTTAACAGATTCGGCTATCTTTAAAACAATCTTTCAATGAAATCATAGTATTACTGATCATAATCCTCCAAAATATTAAGTCTGTTGTTTTACAAAGATTTATCATCTAGACTCTCCGTTGAAGACCAGCTGGTCAACCAACCAGATCTAATATCAAAATTCAGTTCACAAAAGTAATTCCTTCCAAATTATTCATATCTTCCTCGACATATGCATGGGTGTCCTAGCAAACGCGCGAGCCCGTGCATCCCCTAGTCAGAACCCTCTAGGATCCTACTTAGGTGTCCTAGCACTTCACTCAGGGACTACTTCGTCGGTCCTCGCCCGTTGTACCGGAAGCGCACCATTTTAACCATGTCGAGGCTGGTTAAGACCTCGGCAGGCTTTGCCACAAGCGACGTCCCTCGATGACTCCCCGCCACCAACTGTTGCTCGAGTCTCCTTAGTTAATCACATACCAAATGCTTCCTCCAGCAATCTGGCATAAAACAGTCCTTTAAAAGAAAACAGAGGTTCTATGCAAGTAGAATTCCCGGTTCGAGTTTGGTTCCACAAAACCCTTTCCCCGTAATCTAGATTCTCTTAATGAGAATCATTAATCTCTCATCTCATGGTAATCTACCCATCATTTGACTGAACTTCCAACTTGATTCTTGGTGATTTCAATTAAAGAAAAACTATGCTAATTCAACGGTAGTCTATTCTTTGTGTCAAGATTTGGA
Source organism: Cibotium barometz (assembly GCF_041138505.1). NCBI lineage: Eukaryota > Viridiplantae > Streptophyta > Polypodiopsida > Cyatheales > Cibotiaceae > Cibotium > Cibotium barometz. Next base: position 46,969,047 of record NC_141069.1, on the reverse strand, counting down.
ATTGGTCACGAGGTTTTTGCTTGATTTAGATTCGAGAGATGGCAAGTAGTTTACTGGCCGCCATTCTCACAGTCGTGGTCTTACCAAAATTATTCGGTTTACTTCTAACTTTGATTCCTAAGGATTTTCTTCAGATAAAAATCTACTGAACTTCTAACCGTAAGGAAAATTCTAACTTTATGAATTTCAATCCTTCCTAACCACAATAGATTAAGAAATAGTTCTATACCAGAATATCAGGATTTTATTAAAATACTCTTCTTCCACTATTCCAATTTTAGGTATATAACAATTTGTTGATTTATCCACATAAAAATATCTAAGAATATTATTCCCACCAATTTAATCATTAATATACCCTAATTTTCTAGGTGGAATTATGGTGAAAATTCCTCTTTTGTCATCAAAATTAATTTAAACCTTTTTTATTTAAAATACCATGAAAATTTCTCTTTTTAATTAAATACAAATAGCCATATTTTTTAATATACCAAAAATTTCTCTTTTTGCATTTAAATGATTGAATTTTGAATATCATGGGAATTCCTCTTTTATCATTTAAAAATTCTTATGCATAAAATAAATTTATCAAAAATTTCTCTTTTTAAATTAAATAAAAATATCCATTATTTTGAATATGCCAAAAATTCCTCTTTTACATTTAAATGATTGAATTCCGAATGTCATGGGAATTTCTCTTTTATCATTTAATATTTCTTATGCATAATATAAATTTATCAAAAATTTCTCTTTTAAATTAAATAAAAATATCCATTATTTTGAATATGCCAAAAATTTCACTTTTTGCATTTAAATAATTATGCATAAATATAGAAAGTATTCTTTCATGAATATGGTCAAAATCATTCTTTTTATTTAAAATTTATAAACCTACAATATGGTAGGAGTTCCTCTTTTAGTATTATGCATAAAAATAAGATATGTATTTTTTTCTTAAAAATTTGCCATAGCTTTGCTACTATTACTGATAATTTTTAAATTTCCTAAAAGAATAAAAGCTTGTAATGAAAATATGATAGAAGTTGATTCTTTCTTTAGTAGTAAAGCACCCAACCACCAAGAGGAGAAGAGCAACTTCAAGAGTTGTTGAAGAGAGAGAGAGAGAGAGAGAAGCTCCAAGCTCCCCACAAGAAGAGAAAAATTAAGGGATAATAGAAAATATGATTATTTTAATATAATACTAGCATGGTATAGCTCAAAGATGAGAATACAAAGGAATGAGGGTCTATTTATAGGTGAGGGAGGCCTCTAACCAAGTCCTACTGGGTTCTAGAGTTTTCTAGCTTCAGTTTGACTCAATTTGGATAAGATTTGGACCAGTTTGGCTCCCTTTTGATCCAGTTTGGTCTAGGAGAGGAGAGAGAAAAATATCCCATTTTTTGGAATAAAAAACTCAAGTAATCATCATGAAGAAAAAGGTGCCTCCTTAAGGTGGCATTCTTGTTGAAATAGACAAGTGAATAGGGTGTGTGCGGGAACAAGCCCTTGGCAAGAGGCTGTAAAAGAGAATCTGTAGTAAATGTGAGAGAACCTGTGAAAAGGTGAGAAGTATCTACTGGGAGAGAATAAAGGGTAGCATGAGGAGATTTAGGAGGTGTGGAGATATTCTGGGGGAGAGGTGGGAGAATCAAGCAAAAGAGGTAGAGTGAATCAAGGAGAAATCAGTGGGATTGGATGATTGGATGTAAACTCTATAAATTGAGGCATTGGCCTAATGAGAATTTGCTGGTTTTTGATTATCCATGCCTACATTAAGCTATCAATTGATTACTCACTAATCATGTCTTAATTATCATCTAATATCTTTATTAATGATGTCAACTGATTCTAGCATTTAATCCACGATAGCTCATCACATTGCTACAAATTTAACATGGTATCAGAGCCTAGCCTAGAATCCATCAAGTTTATGAGCCCATTATCTTGCTAATCACTTGGCTAGCTAGGATTAGTATAGATACTTAGATTTTTTAATCTCTTTTTCAAGTAGCCTATGTACCCCCAGCTCGTGGAGGAGCTCCCTCTCCCTCGAGGCTCAACATTAGCTCAAAAGCTTTCAGTCATAGCTAGCCATACTCCCAAGGCATAAGCCCATTCAAATAAATCGCCAAACCGCCGTGTATAGCTGCCATTTTTTGCTAATTTGCAAGCGCTAATTTTTTAAGGAGAATCTGAGATTTTTGCTACTCCATTTGCAATGGGTCTAATTCCTCTTGGCCCTAGGGGTTTTCAAGGGTTCTCTGGTGAAGACAGATTTGAATTTGATCAAGTCTACAGTGAGATCCAAGCTCTTCATCAAATCTGCAGGTGACTTTGGTAAATCAAAGATTAAGCATTCAATGTTTGGTCAAATCTTGTGTTTCTTGGCTTAATCCTCTACTAGACTAATTGCTATTGATGGCCTTGAAAGGATTTGAGCTCATTTGAACTCTAAGGCCTCAGATCTAGACTCCCCGCATACTTTGTTTTCTACACACAAAACAGAGGATTAATTTGCTAATCAATACTAATCACTATATTTTGGTACAATTTAGCTTCAAATCAACCATTAGGTATCTGATACAGATCCCTATAACTTTATATTGCAATTCGGAGATGATTTGATACTCCAACCATTCTGTACAAATTTGTTACCCTTGGTTTAATGTAATTTCTAGTGATTTTATGCTAATAAATCTGTTGTTGTAATCATCTCCTAAACACCAGATTGAGTTGTAAAAGGGTAGACATGGCCATGAAATCTTGAAATTGGATCAAGGGGTAAGACCCCCTTCACTGTCATCATGAGTATGGCACAAGAGATAGCCAAATTTAATGTGGGGAGCGATTTTACACATGGAAGATAAAAACCATGTATCTGCTCATGAGGAAAAATCTGTGGGGGCTAGTTTAGGGAAGAGATGAATGCCCAGAGGTGAGAGGGAAAAATGAGTGGAAGAGTAGGGATGAGAAAGCATTAGGACTTATCGCACTCAGTTTAAATGATGAAATCATTCATCACATCACAGGGATACAATGGACAAAAGATGCATGGGATGAAAATAAATTATTTGGCACACAAGTAAAAAATTTAAAGATAAATCTGTTAATGCAATTCTACAAATTGGATATGAAGGAAAGTGAACCTTTAATCACACACTTGAACAGATATAAAAGCATTAAGCAACAACTGGCAGCTATTGGCAAAAAGATAGAAGATGATGAGGCACTAGCAGTGCTTCTAAAGAGTGTGGACAAAGGTGAATATTGTAGCAACATTAAAGAATGCACCTAAATTGAAGCTACACGAGATAGAGGGAGCTCTACTAGAGCAAGAGACCAGAGGCAAAGAGAAGAAATGGCTGGACTCAACAGCAGTACAGCAGGTGAAGAAAAAGCATTCTTCACTCAAGGAGGATTCTCTCGAGGATGAGGACGAGGAAGAGGTAGAGTAGGAGGAAGGACCTTCACTTGCCATAATTGTGGAAAGCCAGGACACATGGCAAGAGACTGCTATAGCAAACCCAGTGGAGAAGGAACGACATCGGCAAACTTCATGGAGGCTCCTAATAAGGAAGTGGAGTCAAATCATCTTTTTTGAGATAGAGAGAGAGAGAGAGAGAGAGAGAGAGAGAGAGAGAGAGAGAGAGAAACCCCACAACCCAATGTAACCTGCCCCAACAGAGTAAAACCACCTCTGAGCCACCGATGATGTAGGCCATGTGGTAGATGTATGTGTGAGCACTTTAGTCAAGGTCATGGGCACTTGTAGTAGCCTTGGACACATAGAGAGAGAGAGTGTCAAGGACTATGAGTTTAGGGACTTGAGGCACTGGTCACGGACTATCAAGTAAGAGGGAAACTTGGTATAGGGTCCAGGTGTGCTAGGAGTATTCACTTGAGGGGAGGTGTTGAAATATACAAGTGAATAGGGTGTGTGCGGGAACAAGCCCTTGGCAAGAGGCTATAAAAGAGAATCTATAAATGTGAGAGAACCTATGAAAAGGTGAGAAGTATCTACTGGGAGAGAATAAAGGGTAGCATGAGGAGATTTAGGAGGTGTGGAGATATTCTGGGAGAGGTGGAGAGAATCAAGCAAAAGAGGTGGAGTGAATCAAGGAGAAATCAGTGGGATTGGATGCTTGGATGTAAACTCTATAAATTGAGGCATTCGCCTAATGAGAATTTGTTGGTTTTTTATTATCCATGCCTACATTAAGCTATCAGTTAATTACTCACTAATCACACCTTAATTATCATCTAATCTCTTTGTTAATGATATTGATTCTAGCATTTGATCCACCATAGCTCATCACATTGCTATAAATTTAACAATTCTCTCCTTATTGAGGTGTCAAAAATGTATCATTTCTTCTAAATATCTCATTTTTTACTAATATCTCTTAATTTTTAACTAATAAACCTTGTACTCAATCAACTCTTCATCTTATGTGAGCATTTACTCATTTTTGGGTATTTTCTTTTATTCTTTGGATTTATCTCATCCCAACACTTGAATTAATCCTATTGGCCTGTGGGAACCTTAATTGGACCATAATTCAAAAATTTCTAAAAATCTGGATCCTTAGGCTAAGGCCTTTAATACATATTTTTAATTGATTCCTAATGCACATTGGAGAATTTATTTTTAACTTTTGTTTCAGGGAATTATATTTTAGATATTAGGAGAATTTTTATATCCAAAAATATCTCAATATTGAATTATCTCTCTCTAGAATTTTTCTTCTCTCTAGGCAAAAACAAGGAAAAATAATATTTTCTTGCATTCTGAAATAGGAAATGATTACAGGGGATTGAGATAAAATCTTATTCATTATTTAGGCTGAGGAGGAATCTTACATCCTCTCCCACTTGAAAAACGCGATATGTCATCTCGCAAAGTGGGGGTAATCTTTTACCAACTCTTCTTCTTTCTCCCAGGTGGTGTCTTCTAAAGGGAAGAACTTCCACTTGACTAAAAACTCTCTGAGGACTCTACTCCTGAGAACCTTCTCCTAAACATGAAGGATTTCTTCAGGTTGGAGTACCATCTGGCCTTGAGTTGGAGAAATCAATTGTTCATCAAACACGTGACTCGGGCTGGGTACATATTTTTTAAGCAAACTGACATGGAATACATTATGTACCTTGAGATGGGGAGACAGAAGAAGTTTATAAGCTAGATCGCCTACTTTCTTTATAACAGCATACGGTCCACAGTATCTGGGAGAGAGGAATCTTACACAACCTCTTTATTGAACCATTTTCACACCACTTAAATCCTTGCTAAGTGAGCCCCTCTCCACCTATAAAAGGGTCCATCTATCACCATCAAAGAACACATTTTCTCTTAGTCATCAAGCTCATGCTAGCCTCTTCTTTTCCCATCACCCATACCTTCACCAAAGTCTTTGGTTTTCCTCTCTATGCTCACCGCATCATGTGGCTCTTTCCAACATCACCCTAGGTGTGTGAAATCCATGTGTGATTAAGCCACTCTCTCTCTCTCCATGTACTTTGAGAACTAATAAGTAATCTTTGGTCTATTCCATATGTTTCAAGCCTCAGTTTCCATTAATGGGTTGTGTATTTTATGACATGGATGCTTCCTTTTTTTTTTGTTCTTCCATTGAGTTGGTTTAGGATCAAGAGCTCTCTTCCATTGAGTTAGTTTAGGATCAACAGCTCTCTTCTTTTTTGTCTTTGTGAGTGTATTTCTTCTAGGAGGTGATAGAGGCCACCTTTCAAGAAAATCACCCTCAACAATTCACCCAAATCCTTCATCTCAAACTTTTGCTTCTCAAAAGCTTCCTGACATCATGTATGTCAACATCACTATCACCTATGATAATCAAGTCATCCACATAGATAACTAATATCATGATCCCTCTATTTGTCTTTTTCACATAAAGTAAAAAATCTACATTGGATATCTGAAATCCAATGGTAACAAGATACTCCCCGATCTTGTTTGACGATTCTCTAGGTGCCTGCTTCAAGGCATACAAGGCTTTGCGTAACCTGCACACAAAATCTAGGTGTACAGCACTCTCATAACTTGGTGCTGGATCATGTATACTTCTTCTTGCAAATCACCATGCAAGAAGGCATTCTTTACATCCATCTGATATAAATACCAACTCTTTACAGCCATAGCAATGGCAACTCTCATGGTTGCCATTCTTGCAACCGGGCTGAATGTCTCTCCATAGTCAATGCCATAAATCTGCGCATAGTCTTTGGCCATCAATCTTGCCTTATACCTTCTCATTGAACCATCAGCGTTATGCTTGACTTTATACACCCACTTATATCTAATTACCTTCTTTTCTTGAGGCAAAGTCACTAACTCTCATGTTGCATTTGAATCCAATGTTGCCATCTCCTCATTCATGGCATCTTCACATTTCTTATTTCCAAGTGCCTGCTCAAAACAAGTGGGCTCCAATTCCTATATTTCTTTAACCATGTAAGCATGATGATGGGTTGTATATTCATCATATCTTAACCTGTCAATAGGGTACCTAACCCTCGTAGACCTACATACACCTGGATCATTGCCATGTGTCCTCAAAACAACCCTCATTCTCCTTACACTAGGAGTAACCACATATGGAATTCCAAGCTCCTCATCAAGGCTCCTCTCAAAGCTGCTAGAGTCACCATCCACATATGAGTGACATGCTGACAAATCAGGCACAAAAGGTTAATCTATCTTTTCCTTCCCTTTGCGTATTACATGTGTTCCTACATCTGTCCTCAACCTGCCTTACCATGGGCTAACATTGGACCCACTACTAGAGGACTCTCTAGGTCCACTAAGCACCTATGATTGCTGCTCTACATGTGGTGCAACATCAGCACTTCTTACATCTGCATCTTATGTTGCCTTCATTTCTGGTGCATACCAGCTACTCATCTTGTCAAATACAACATCTCTACTTACTCACATCTCATGAGTGGTAGGGTTATAACATCTACAACCTTTCTACTCCATAGCATAACCAATAAAGATTCATTTCTCTATCTTTGGATCCAACTTTGTTCTCACTTCATCATCATGAACATGCACATATGCAATACACCCAAACACTTTCAAGTGAGACAAATCTCCTCTAATGCCTGTAAAATTTTGTTCAAGTGTCATACCATGAACAACTTCAGTGGGTGTCCTATTCCATAATGTACACATTAGTTACTACTACTTCTACCCAAAAATAATGTGGCATATTCTTTTTAGCCATCAAGGCACATACCACTTCTACAATGTACCTATTTTTTATTTCCGCAACACCATTCTGTTGTAGAGTGCATGTAAATTATCTCTTGATTCCCTGCTTCCTTAATAAATCATTGAACTCGTTGGAGAAATATTCTACCCCACCATTTGATCTTAGGCATTTTATTTGCATGCCTTTTTCCTTCTTGACCAAGGCTTTCAATCTCTGAAAGTGAGCAACCAGCTCACTTTTCTCCTTCATGAAGTAACTTTTCTAGTGTGGTCATCAATGAATGTAACATAATACCTACAACCCGCAATGGTTGTAGTCTTGGTCGATCCCCGTACATCTTAATGTATGACATATAATGGCCTTGCATCATTGACATGCTTTTCATGTGGGAAAGCATGTTTGGCCTACTTACCAAGATAGCATCCTTCACATACTTTGTGCATACCATCAACCTTAAACTTTGGCAAAACCTGCAATAATATTTTTGGCCTACATAGTCTACATAGTCTTCAGTGACAGTGTTTTGATAGGTTCAATTCCTACTACATCGAAAAGAATGCATTGGATGGATGCCTGGGCATTGAGAGGGAAGGACGCTTCCAAAGGCCCTGTACATTCACACACCCAATGCGCTTGTCCCATATATCAAAATCTACAATGACACATGTTCCATGCGTAAACATGGCTTCTTTTACTTCAGGCATGTTCATATCCAAAGTAAACATCCTACCATTTCTATTACCCTTTGCAACCACCAAGAGACACTGATTTTTAAAGTCTTCCATAAAACATCCTTGAGGATTATACCTCACTTGCAAACCCTGCTCAACCATCCGACACAAACCAGGTTCTTTATAATATTTGGGACATGAAGTACATCTACCAAGTACTTTATTTTTCCATCCTGCATAGATAATGGCACTTTACCGAGATGTGCAATGGGATGTGCACTATCATCACCTATTTCTACATAACCTGGTTTTTCCATTTTCTATGTCATGTCTCTAAACCACTCAGCATAACTGGTCATATGCTTAGAGGCGCCAGAATCTGCATACCATGTATCTTGAGATCCTAATAGATCTCTTATTATGGAACTCAACATGTGTTGTATCACAAACAACTACTCACTTCTGTCATCACGTCCATGTTTACTAGACATTACATAGTTGCCTTACTGCAACTTTCCACTTTTAATGTCATCCTACTTTTTATAGCAGTCCTTTGCAATGTGCCCTAGTTTACCACAATAATAGCACTCTATGCTATTTTCATATTGATTTCTTTGCCAACCACCTTGGCCTCATTGGCTCCCCTTGCCTCTAGACTGGCCTCTTCTACCTATGTATGATTGCTGCTGTGCGAATCATTGGACTATTGTTGTCAAGAATTTTGATTTTCTTGTTGGTCCACCACCTTGGCCTCAACCACGACCTCTAACTCTACCTCTACCTGAAGTAGAGTAAAAGGCTTGTTTCGATGTGTTCTTCCTTTGTGAAGAAAAGAGTCCTAACTTAGTGACTTTTCTTCTATTATCAGCATAAACACCAAGTCCCAAAAGTTAGGAATATTCTCCCTGACTGCAATGGAGGTCTTGAATGGTTTGTACTCTTTGCCAAGTGCATTCAAACAAACACTCACCAAATCATCATCTTCCACCGATACATTCATAGAGCAAAGGGATTCAACAATGCCCTTGATCTTTAAAGCATACTCATTGATAGACATTTTTTTCTTTTCCACAATAATGCAGCTCTTACTTTAGCTCCAATTTCCTTGCCTTTGTGTTGGTCTAGAACATCTGCACCAGAGTCTGCCACACGTTCCCTCCCCCACAGAACAAGGGTCTTCTAAGATTTAATCTAACTAACGTAACTTAATCGTAATTGTTTGTTGTATCGCAGGAATCCCCCGATCAACCTAGTGTAGGAATAATGTGGCAAGGAGATTCTAGTTTGGTTATCGTTGTTGGAGAACAGGATGAACCCTAATCAAAGAAGGTCCTATGGGATAGATCTGTCTCATCCTCCCTTCTCTCATGACACCTCTTAATGTTGTTGTTCTCGCTACTTGGTTCAAGAATATCTATTTTTGTTATTTCATAATTTTTTTACTATTACTTTCTCACAAATCATCACAATGCGATAGTGCTCCTTCAGCATGGGAGAAACGACCTACTTACATTGTGGTGATTTATATAGAATTGTTCTTTTTCTAAGCTTTCTTTGTTTATTTCATCCACTAATGGCTTTTATGAGGTGGTTTCAGATGGCCCAAAAAAAAAAAGATTGCTAGGAGGGCAACCGATGATCCCAGTCTAGGAAAGAAGATGGGTTCATCCTCAAAGCCCTCCAAATTGCAACAGGAAAGCTCTAGACAAATAAGGCTTTACCAGTACATTGCCATGATGAAGGAGCTTACAACAGAGAATGAAATGTATGCAGTAATGCATCACCAAGCTGTCTTTCCAAAGAAGTGTTCATGGCATTTGCGAGAGTAGTATGAACTCCAATTTCAGTGATAGGCCTCAGCCCTCTCCTGCCTTCAAGCAACAGAGGATTTTATGATTATGTTTTTCCAAGATAGCTACATCATCATGGCAGCACATGCATATCGTGTGACTGTCATGGACAAAGACATGCACTTGCTTCGACGAGTGCACTATAGATCGACCATCTCTTGTGTCCAATCCCTGTTCTTGATTCATAAATGAGAAATATTCTAGAGATTCATCCCCTCACAAGAGAGAGGGATGGAGTGCGAGTAGAGAAGTGGTCCATGATCGCGACACTCATTTTGGCTTGAAAGTGAGTGGTAAACTTGCAGAGAGAAAACAAGCGGCTGAACAACAAGCCCAGCAAGCAGCTGTTGAACAGGCAGTTGAATAACTCAAAGAATTACATCGTGGGGCTCTAAGACAACAATTTCTAAATGGCCTTGATGCATGGAACACAGAGGCGCTACGATTTCTCGGCCCCAATTTTGAAATTCGTTTATATGTTGTATAAGCAACCATAGTTTTTGCATTTTCTCCACATGATGTAACAATTTTACAAAACTATCAAACGCGAGGTCACAAACTCGAGCATGATGCCTATTCTTTCATGAGTGTTTCTTATTTTATTTAGGGGTATTTATTTGTACAATCATGTTTCCCATTCCTTCGTGAGTGAAAGATTGATATGTTTCTTTTCTTCTATAATGATTGTAGGAAATATGCCATTTCCAATGCAGTCGTGTGCTTCTGCTTGACCCATTGTTGTTGACACGCCTGCATGATCCAATTGTCACATTTTTTAATATCCTGAATTGGTTCCCTACTCACATGGATCCCCTTGACATGGTTTTGCTGGCTTACCATGAAATGTAAGTACCAATATAATTTTTACACATGATAAATTCATTAATTATCTTTTTTTAAGCCTTTAAGGTTTTTACAGAAGCCATTAGAGCTTGGTCTTTTTTGGCCTTCACGCCAGAGTCTGTTACACTTAGCCAACTTGACAGCAGCAGGCTACCCCACGGATATGTCTAACTATAAGTGTTTCTATTAAAAATATTGGCAACTCGAACCCGTTAAAACTTTTAAATATGGAATATTTAATGAGATTATTTTAAGAAAATGTTGAATTAATGGGAGGCTTTGACTCACTGGACAATTTTTCTGATATACAAATAAGTAGAGTAGAAGTTCCAATACAACCTGACTACCACTCTTGTAGATGGAGGGTCTTCCTAAATGTGAAATTGCCTACAAAGGACTTTTTAGCTACAAGACAATGTAGGCTCTAGTAAATTAGTATTTGTTTTCTTATATATTGTACATTAAACGCTTATCCCACTTTATATTGTTCCTGTAGAGTCCATTGTTGGGAGCCTATTTAAGTTTAAATGTTAGGCAGTTTTGAGCAGAGGCAATTGATTGCCTTGTTATAAACTACATTGCAGCACAAGGTCCCGGGAATCCCATTCCTCCAAATCCACCACTAGCACAACAATCTAAAGTGGCCCACCAAAATCCTACAGAATATCCCACCCAATCCTCCCAATCTCCTCAGAAAAACCCACCCAAACTCCCACCTCCCAGTCTACCACAACCCCCTCTGAAGATTTTTAAAATGTTCTTAGTAATCTTTAGTTATTTATGAAACCTTGTTGTAGATCATTTTTTAATATACAAAGACGAGTGAGTTTTTGATATAGATATGAGTTAGTTTTTGTATGATTTTTCAACTTCATAAATGTGATGTTGGAACATTGATTTAAAAAGCATTAAGAATTTGATCAAGATGGAAATTGGTCACAATTTTATAAACAAATTATGAAAGATAGTAGAAAAACTATAATTTCTTGCGACATTTTAGCTTGGGGACACTAGAACGAGTCGAAAACATTTTTTTGTGCATATTGGGGGGGTGGTTCTATTGAAGCAGATTTTGGATCATCACTGCACTTTTGCTTCTTCATGTCTTGTTTCTTCACATTCTCAGGAATTTCAATTTGGTCTTCATTAGGGGGTGTTAAAGCCAATCTAATGGCATAATGTGCGACAACCTCCTATGAAAAATCCACTCCAACATGCACTTTGGTCGGTCACTCAAGAACCTGCCCATCCTTGGCTTCTCAATTCCTCAACTTGTTTCCCATTCTTCACTTCATCACACCCATCTAAATCCATGCCACCTTTATTAAACTCCATGCACTTTTGAGAGCTCCCTTGGTACAAGTCCTCTTCCCTTGGAAAGCCATCATCTTGGTCCTTGTTGTTGCCCTTATGGGAGGAGGAGGAGGAGGGATCCTAAAAGTCCTCCTACGCTAGTTGTACCATGTTATTAGGTCTAAGAGATGATCCCTCTTGAGAGTGTTGAAATTTGAGCATTGTGATGAGCTATGGTGGATCAAACACTAGAATCAACATCATTAAAAAAGTGATTAGCAAATAATTAAGACGTAATTAGTGGGTAATTAACAAATAGATTAATGTAGGCATGGATACTCAAAAACCAGCAAATTCTCATTAGGGCTATGCCTCAATTTATAGAGTTAACATCAAGCATCAAATCCCATTGATTTCTCCATGATTCACTCCACCTCTTTTCCCTGATTCTCTCCACCTCTTCACTTTTCCCAGAATATCTCCCAGAATAACTCCACACTTCCCAGAATATCTCCACACTTCCTAAATCTTCTCATGCTACCCTTTATTCTATCCCAGTAGATTCTTCTCACCTCTTCATAGGTTCTTTCACATTTACACATCCTCTTTTACAGCCTCTAACCAAGGGCTTGTTCTCGCACACACCCTATTCACTTGTATTTTCAACACCTCCCCTCAAGTGAATACTCCTAGTACACCTAGACCCTATACCAAGTTTGCCTCCCCTTACTTGATAGTCCGCGACTAGTGCCTAGCACACCTCCCCTCAAGTTATCTTAGCACACCTGGACCCTGTATCAAGTTTCTTTCTTACTTGATAGCCCGCGACCAGTGCCTCAAGTCCCTAAACTCCATAGTCCTTGACACACTCTCTCTCTATGTGTCCAAGGATACTATAAGTGCCCACGACCTTGACTAAAGTGCTCACACATACATCTACCACGTGGCCTACATCATCGATGGCTCAGAGGTGGTTTTACTTTGTTGGGGCAGGTTACATTGGGTTGTGGGGTCTCTCTCTCTCTCTCTCTCTCTCTCAGAGATTTTCACATGGCTCCTCACTCTTTGGAGCCTCACATCTTCTCTTGTCTTCAGTCTTCTTATCGTGGCAGCTTCTCTCCACGCGTCCATGTCTTCTTTCAGTCTTCTTGTGGGGTAGCTTCTCTTCTCGTGTCCGTCTTCCTTTAGATCTTCTTGGTGTGGATCTTCCTCTTGGAAAGAGATATTCTTCTTCTTCCATTGGCTGGGGCCATGAGCTCGTCTGTCAGGTCTTTTTGCTCCATGTGAGCAACATGTTTCAATGTTTTGCTGACAATTTCTTTGGGCTTTTGATGTTCATCTTGTGTCATTATGCAATGCAAACCCAAATTTATGCGGGAGGTCTTACCTCTTGCCTTATTCTGGACAAGGGTAGTGTCTGTTCCCATTTTTACACTGATGCAATGTGTCCAATACATAATGCGTATAGCATTCATTCTCATGCACATTCCAAATGCAACTCTGGCTGTGAATAATCTTGAATTTGAGTGAGATTTACAGGCATTAACCAAGGGTTAAATGCAAAATGATGATTATCACAAATTTATCAGCACAATTTTTCCATTAAATCAAGGGTAACCAATTTGTACGAGATGGTTGGAGTATCAAACCAACTCCGAATTGAAATCTGAAGTTATAGGGATCTGTATCAGATACCTAATGGTTAATTTGAACCCTCAATTGCACCAAAATATAGTGATTAGCATTGATTAATCATTGATTAGCAAATTAATGCTCTGTTTTATGTGCAAAAAACAGAGTATGCGGGGAGTCGAGATCTAGTGCCTTAGACTTCAAATGAGCTCAAATGCTTTCAAAGGCATCAATAGCAATGAGTCTAGTAGAGGATTAAGCCAAGAAACACAAGATTTGACCAAATATTGAAAGCTTAATCTCTGTTTTACCAAAGTCACCTGCAGATTTGATGAAGAGCTTGGATCTCACTGTAGACTTGATGAAACTGAATTCTGTCTTCACCAGCTTGTAGAGCATGCTTGAAAACCCCCGGGGCTAAGAGGAATTAGAGCATTTTGATTTGATGAAGTGGGAATTAGTGATTTGCTACAGAAAAACGTAGCCTGCTAAAACAGCGATTTCTCCCAGCTCTGTTGACGATTTGCGGTTCTTTCTTGATGAGCTTAAAGAGCACTGAGATAGCTATCATGTGCTAGAAGGGTTTGGCCTAATTTTATGTGTGCAAGGAGAGGGAGCTCCTCCACTGGTTGGGGGTATAGAGGTGAGTTGAAAAAAGAGGAAAAATTATAATTTTTTACTAATCCTAATTAGCAAAATAATTAGCAAGATAATGGGCTCACAAATTAGCATGGCTCTGATACCATGTTGAAATTTTAGCATTGTGATGAGCTATGGTGGATCAAACACTAGAATCAACATCATTAATAAAGTGATTAGCAAATAATTAAGACCTATTCACTTGTATTTTCAACAGAGAGATCACTAAAAAAAAACAACGCATCAAAATATTTGTTAAGGTCAATGTATAATATATGCATTGTTAGTTTTACCTATGCCATCCATAGAAAAAACTAATAATGTAATATAAAAATCTCAAGATTCCAAAAAAAATGACAAAGTAAGTATGTGCACACAATAATTTAAATAGCGAGTACTACTACCTTCTTTTGTTATGTACTCCTTGGAAGATGTGGCAAACACTAACTTCATTTGCAGCATTAGTACTGCACATTTGTTCTTTTTTTTGGAAGAAAGGGCAAAGAAAAGAGGGTGGTAGATATGTATACAAGGAATCATGTATAGACCCACCACATCATTTTGATCCATTGCAAAACCACATGCCATGCAGTCACCCATAACAACAAGCGTGCTCTTAGCACTCATTGAGGCTTTAGGTGTGGTGTAAGTGGAAGAGCTAGTAGCTCTTCCTTTAGGTGAATGCATTGAGTTCCCTCTTGGAGGTGTGGTAGCCCATAACAAAGATATCATTCATCATCAACACCCCAACTTCAAGCTTTCGGCAACATAACCCCTACCCTCTCCATCATGATCACCACACCACTTCAACACCATGAACCTAGCACTTCATGCCAAGCAACCGGCCTCTTCCAACTACATCACATCAAGAAACCCCCGAGTTCTCCAACAATCGCCCAACACTTTGTCATGCAATTGGCATCCCCAACCACATCATTGGCATGCTCTCAAGGCACCTGGCCAAGCTTCATCCCACTAGCATATTTGAGGCACTACTTGCCACCCAGTATAGCTTCAAGCCCCCCCATAAGAAGACCAAGATGGCATCCCCTCCATCTCAAAGCTATTACAACCACAAGCCATCACTCACCACCACTTGGTGACGCTGACCAACAGTGCAACATCACTGCCGACAAGAAGCCACAAGCAAGAAGACAACTACATCTAGCCATGCTATCAACATTTCGTCATGTGATGATCCATGTAATGCCGATGTCCATGTCTTCCTAACAAATCAGTAAGTGTGCATAACCACGTCACCCTCATTTTACTACTTATTTTGGCCTCCAACAACTGAGTGGGTAGAGTACTCCCCACGGAGGAGAGCTAGTATACAACTAGGATTGTTTTGAGGTACATCGTCGGATAGCCCAATTGCCACCCACAAACCCCAAAGGTAGTTCCACTACCACCAAAACCAAATCACCTTCCACTTACAACCATACCCTTGTAAGTTTTGAGTTTGCAATCTATCCTCTTCACTTACATCCATTCGCCACACCGACACTCGAGCACATAGCCCTTACAAGTTTTTAGTTTGCAATCAATCTTCTTCACTTACATCCATTCGCCACACCGACACTCGAGCACATAGCCCTTACAAGTTTTTAGTTTGCAATCAATCTTCTTCACTTACATTTGTTCGCCAATGGCACTTAGGCACAAAGCCCTAAATAGTCTTTCCTGCCTTATAGTCTATTCGACACAAATCCATGCACTTATGCCTTCTGCCAATTTCCCCCGCGATGATCTTAACCAAACCTTTTCAAGGCACTTTAACATCGAGTCATGTTCTTGCACATATCCTCTATGCCCCATGCCCACACTTTGCATGCTTGCTTCCAGTCCAATTGTCTTGATTCGTCCTCCTCATTCCGTCTTTTTCTTGCTTGGTCCAACCCTCTTTCCATCCATACATACAGCACAATTCTGGCATTCGTACACTCACAAGGTCTATCAGCCTTCCAAATGTCCCCAGCATACTTGGACCATGTGAAGACGAAACTTCCATTTTGCCTAATCTAGAGACCATCTCAATAGTGTTTTATGGAGCCACCCAATCCATGAACCCAAACAATGATCTCCACACAATGCGATGACTTCAGCAAAACATGCTCTATATCTCCCTGTCCTAAGCATGAAAGTGGCCTACATAAGTGCTAATCAAGTAGGGAGAGGTACCCAAAAGATTAAAGCAATGCCACATGCTACGATCAGCAGTGTCCGACACTCCAAAATTTCACACCACCCATGATTTGTGGTTTACAAATGTTCTTGACTGACAAGGTGCCCTCAATTCTTCATTTCTCATGGACACCCCACCCTCAATTACACCCACCTTATCAGCCAACCTTGTTACACATCACTACCAATTTGCTATCTCAAACCATGTGTAAGAGTCGAAGAAAGTCAAGGTGCCCTCAATTCTTCATTTCTCATGGATACCCCACCCTCAATTGCACCACCTTATCAGCCAACCTTGCTACACATCACTACCAATTTGCTATCTCAAACCATGTGTAAGAGTCGAAGAAAGTTAAATGAAAACTATTGAAGAAAGCAAAATGTTGGAGTTTTCACCGAAAGCAGTTTTTACACGGGCCCACCCTTTGCTCAATGCCCATGCACACCACCTGAAATATATCCATCGGCCCTATATGTAATAGACACGTAGGCACTATTCCTTTAGGGACCTACATCATCAGCCAAGGACCTTTTGTGTCTCATTTTCAACCACCCCACCCATTCAATCCACCATGCCTCTAGCCCAAGCGCTCTGACAGCACCAAGTCCTTCAAGCCACAGAGGTCACCCATTGTAGTTATGGGCACAACCATGTATAAATCAACTACCTACCATGCCTCTAACAAGAAATTGATCTTGACTCCCCAAGAAAAGGGATGTCAAGTAAATGTCAAATAAACCATCAAAGAGAGTCAAATAAAGCAATAGTGTTAGAGAATTCCTTGTGTTGGTTGAGATGTGCACCCACACGAGCACACCTTCTACCATTTCCCATGCATGTCACCTATATATTTCACTATGGGCATCATAATGTTTTCACTTCTCACATCTCATGTCACACAAAGACCTTCACTTGCACCACCTAACCTCATTAACACCAACTCTTCACGTACATCTCTGGATGGGGGGACCATGGCAACACAAACACCTTGTGCCCACGGTATGACCCATCGCCTGGAGAACCCTCGACCTTGCAAGCACCTCCAACAAGATTCCCTGTCTGTTTCCTCTGCTTCGACTCCAATTTGTTATCAACAACACCTTGCCCTGGTTGATGCATTCACCACAAAGAAGCCCAATCTCTAAACATTATGCTATGAGATCTAAGCATACTTCCTTGTGCCAGGACACCATGGACCTCCATCTACACATGCTTATCATTTCATGATGTCCTGGCTCTCCTTCCGCTACTCACAAGGTGCGGACTGCTTATCTCTACTACTATCTCATCTTAAAGGGTCCACACCACTTCCCCCAGCAGCATGAACAACCTTTGCATCACCTCTCACTTTCCATGCTTCCTTGACAAGCTTCTTGCTACCACCATCAGGGCTACCGAAAGCTTCACGTCACCTTACCTTGCATCTAGCTACGGATCGATCCTGAAATAAAATTATAACCTTGGCCAACACTATGGTGCATCCTCGACCATCCACTTCCCAACACCAACTTCACCACCGACTTGTGGTACAAGGACATACTCACCATTAAGAAGGGGGTATTTTAACCAATATGTTGGTTAACATGGTTTCGCTCGCCCGGCCTACCATAAGGCACTTTGCTATCTTCTGAATGAATGGATACTAAGCATTTGTAAGATGGTACTAGAATATATAAAGTAGACTTACCATCATAGACTTAATGTAGGAAAAGTCTATGAGCTTAGTGTATATAGTTTCTTAAGACTAGTAATAGATATGCCATACCATTTTTAAGTTTAGTCAACTGTTAAAACCCTAAGATCTCTCTCTAAATAATTGTTATGCATAAACATGCATAAACTCATCCACCCAACCACCAGGGTTGCACATATGAATTACAATGAAGTACCTCATATCTTAACCTTGATGTCCCATACCATCAAGAGGTATGACTCCAATCCAGCAGCATGTAGCTGTAGTGTGAAATGGCATGACAGTAGATACAATCCTCTATACAAGAGAACATAACATAACCTAGTCTCCCTTGAGTGGGCCCCATGCTCCTATTATATAGGAGGATCCTCAAGTGACTCTTGACTCTCCATTTCCCATGTGTGGCCCTTGGATGCCTGACCCTAACCTCAACCCTTAAGGTTAGCCCTAACCCATGCTCCACTAGAGCTTGTTCCTATGCTCACAAGCCTAATGTGTGTTAACCTCCTGGTATATGCACATATAATGTGCACATAACATACTTTCCCTTTCTCAAAACATTGCACTCTTGCAATGAAAAGAAAGAAATCTGCGCTGAACATTCTCAACCGACTCCCAAGTAGGATCCTCTATTTCCCTGTCTTTCCACCCAATTTTTACAATAAGCAATACTAGTGTGAAAAACAGGCACTTGTAAATATCATTTTTTACAATAAGCAATACATATTCATTCCCTTGAAATAGTTTACTCCTTCTTCCCTCTTCTTGTGCTTGTATACTTTGGAATTCGTGCTTGCTAGATGGATGCATGCTTGAATAGGTTTGATTGTAGGCTTCCCTATTCCACTAGCTTCTTCTTCCCCTAGAGAACCATGTGAAGGACCATCTCTTCTTACCTCCATCTAGGCACTAAGAGCTATCCCTTCCCTCAATTGCAAGGAGCATTCCGATGTAACAATGGAGTGAGGGCACAACGGATGAGCTAGCGCACCCACATTAGGAAGTTACAGATTGCGGCTCCAAGGAAAAACCCGATGATACATGCTCCGGAAAGGCTAAGGTAGGCTCTTGACTTAAACATTGTATACACTATCTCCTCCCCTAGGGATGATGTAGTCAAGGCCCTTTTCTCTTCCCTTAAAGAGCACCTAGTAAAAGGAGAAAATTTCAAGACAAAAGAAGCTAGACTTTGATCTAAGGTGAGATGGCTAAAAGAAGGTAGCTTCCCTTCCAAGTTTTTCTTTAGAGCAGTCAAAGAAAAGAGAGCAAGAGGCCCCATCACAAAAGTGGTTGCTCCTCACGGTAGGACACTAGGATCCTCTCAATATAGACAATATTGCTTTATCATACACTTATCTATATTAGTGGACATTCACCCCCAGTCAAGGAAGGATATCAAGAAAGAGTGGAATAGATAGTCAGATTCCGAGTGAAAGTGTTTACCTTATTAGGAGGGCTTTCTCATAGGATGAACTTAAATTTGTAGCCAACAAAATGGATAGATAAAAATCTCCAAGGCCTAGTGGCATGTTAGTGGAGTTTTATTACCTCTTCTGGGAGCTCATCAAGAGAGACCCATGAGAAGATCGATGCAGTTGCTTCAAACACAAGAGCCTTTCAACTAAACTAAACAAGGGAGCTATCAAACTAATACTTAAGAGAGCTAATAGACTATACCTAGGAGACTAGAGACCTCAATACCTCATACTAGATATATCTTGAATCCATGGTTCTACGCAATAAGAACATTCTCCCCAAATTTATTGACCCTGACCAAATAAATAAATAAATTTAACGAGCCATCCTTAATGTTCAATGTGGCATTGATCACGCATTGGCTCAGAATGCCCCCTAAGCCTCTTCTAGAAAATGTGAGGTACTGTCAGGAGAGGGACCTTGTCAAAGGCATCAAACTCCCTGGCACCACTAGGCAAATGATCGCACATTTTTTGTAGATGATAACGGCAGTATTCTAGATGGTATTGAGAGAAATGTTGGCCCCTTGCTCCAACTCAGTCAACTTTCTCGCCAAAGCCGAAGCACTACTACTACATTCAGTCAATCCGTCAACCAACCATGGATTCAAATGGGCCAAATATGGAAGTGTCATCAGGCTGCTTGGCTGTGCTGAACTCACAGCTAATCAAAGGTTTGACTAGTCCTTTGAGAAGATGCATGCCAAGCTGACTTATTTTGGAACCCAACATAGCTTTCTATGAAGATCACAATTATATAGTATGTGCTCTCTTCTTCCATGGCCTTCGTTGCTTCTGTTTGCGCATTTTGGGATAGAGTCAAGAAACTTTCTATAATGGAAAAGATCAATTCTGTGTGCTCTTTTCTTTCATGGTCTTTGTTGCTTCTGTTTGCACATTCAATAAATCAACATGGGTTAGAGTCGAAAATGTTGCTTCAATAAATCAACATGGGTTAGAGTCGAAAATGTTCCAGGATCTTCCTGTGGTGCCACCCTTCCTGACCTTCCCTCTCATGGACACAAGAGATGGATCACCATCCCATGGCCCCAAGTATGAACCCCAAAAGACAAGGGAAGACATGGTATCAAGCCACTGGTCACAAAGGCCAAGGGTTTGGTGGCTAAGCTTCTAATACCCATAGAACTTTGAGCAACCATGGTGCCATACTCATTTGGAGAGATCGCCTTCACTGCTTTGCCTCCCCTCCCCTTGCTATGTACACAAGGATCCCCTTTTACACAAGGCATTTGGAGAGATCGGCTTACCGCTTCCCCCCTTATCGTGTACTTATGTAAGGATCACCTTCACCCCAAGGCACTGTTGGAAAGAGGTTTGCAAGGAGCTACATTGGTAGGGCAGAGGGGCATTCAACGAAAGGCCTCAATGGCTGAATCTATATGGTGGACCAAGGAAATAGATGAATTCAAGGTATCTTTCACCAAACAAAGGCCCAAGCTTGCAAAGAAACTCATCGAGAAAGGCATATGAAATGAAGATGGTCGGATCTACGGGACTAAAGAAAAGCAAACTGGAAGGGATCAACCACATTCCAGCTCGAAGACACATGCATTCTTTGTGCTAAGCCTCTCTAACTACTTTAATAACTGGACATGCAGATCAAGTAATCCTCTAGTAAAGCTCAAGCCTTGTGAACTAATCCTTGACAGCCACACCATTCCATGGATTGAAAAGGTTACCATGAAGTGACGCAGCACCCATGACGCCCCAAGGGCATGGTATCGAAGGGCCAAGTCTGTTTCGACATCTATTAAGATACTGTCCCTCAATTTCTTACTCTCGAGGACCATCTTCCAAAAATTCCCCATACGAGATAGGATGAGAAATTGGATAAACGTTTCCCCCTAATGCCCCTTACGCAGAACTAAGGAGACAGACTTGTTTTGGGATTACCCCTTTCACCCAACGGCTCTGAAAAGAGGTGATTGTGTGGCTACACAAAGTTGACACCCAAGACTGGCTGTCTTACTTACAACCATTTGCTCTCTTGCTAGGATACCAAATTGCTCTCTTTTGCTAGGAAACCAAATACCCTTACAAATTGGGTAGGTTAGGGTAGCAACCGTTAAACACTTGGTATCAGAGCACGAGATGCCGTGGAGCGACGATGTCACAACCAGAGGTATTCCAAAGCTTTCAGCTCTTTTATGGCATTTGATGCCTTCACTTTAAGTACTATATATCTGCATAATTGTCATTGCAAAGGTTTACACCAGCACAAAATAACCTTTTTCTTTTCAATTCCTTTAAGCACGCCATCCAAATCTTCTTGAGAACAATACAATAATTAGTAATTATTGTTACAACCTCCTCTGAGTGGTTTTTAGTCAGGGAAAGTAATCCAACAAGAAAGATGCATGACTTGTTCCTAAATCCCAATATTAATTTAACATCAAAACACATCACCTTGTTTTTAAGCATGAATCCATAAACCTTCAAACTCTAAAGCTAAAGGTACTTAACTTAGTTGTCATGCATCTTTGATGGTGGAAAACTTAAGAGGACGATTTGTATACAGGATGGTTAGTCCTGGGGTGAGAAAGGGTGTCGGTTCACAACATCAACATTACTGCCCCTTCTAGAATTGTCAACACTGGCCGCAATGTCCCTTCATTAAAAAGGGCAAGAATGGTGCCACCAGCACTAAATACAAGGAAGAAGCTCTATCATCTTTGAGATTAACAGTGGCCCATCACCTTGAACCTGCTTTCCGTTTGAAAAGAAGACCCTGCATTTCATATGCCCCATCTTTCAAGTAGTTCCGCGACGTGTTCACCTGTTAAATAACCTATCACAGCTGCCAAAACCCCTCCTGAAAGGTATGCAACCGGCGTCCAGATATAGCTCTTTTTCGACAGTTTGGCTTTCCCCAACGAAAGGAGAGTCACAGTTACTATTGTCACTCCACAGCACAATATGAATTTATCATCCCTGTCGTCTGTTTCTCTGTAAGAAAACGCATAGATCAGTGGTGACAGCACACCAAAGACAAGATATGATATAAGGGCGACTGTTCCATGCAGGAGCAGGCTTACGCCGACTACATCTCTGTAGTGACGTTCATGGTGATGGTAGAGATTCAATACCTGCAACATACAGCACAGATTTCAGTCTTAACAAATCCATCAGCCCACATTTTACAAAGGTTTTATAGGAAATTATAAATCCTTCAAATTTTAGTAGCATCGGGGATGACAGCACTCACAGTATGGTAGAATCCGATGAGTCCAGAGAACAAAGTTGCTAAGCCCATGTATACAACCGTCCCTATGCAAACAAAGAAAGCAAGTCAATGTACGTGAATATTTAGCACCCCTACTTTAATTCAAGTACATTAGAAGCTACTAACGGGTTTTCATTGATGCCTCCTACACAGACAGGTGATATTTTTCATTGATGCCCAACATCTTTCTAAGACCATGCACGGCATGCAAGATGACAGGATTAGTCATAGGTGCATACGAGTGATAGCATTGCCTCCGGCTGCAGAAGAAGTGACTCCTAAACTGGCAATAGATATGTCCAGTCCACCATAAACAATGCTCTTCAAAATGTCCCACCCATCTGCTTCCGTAATCTTCTTGCCAGGCAAAACTAGGGCGGTCTCGGGAACTGTCCCAACTTCTACGTCTGCTGGATCACCAGCGGGAACAACTTTTTGAGGCATCAGAGGCTCTGAAAGATCACCTGCAAGAAAGCGAAGATCTAGATTTACATCGATTATCGAACTGATCGAAAACAAAAACATGATCAGGTGAAAGGGATCAAAAAGATAAATTAAGCACCTGCATCTACAGGCGGTTGAAAGCTTGGAAAAAACTGCATGCCCCTTGGATGCTTCTGAGGTCTGCTTTTCTCATATTTATAGAACGGTTTTTCTGGAATGATCTGCCCAGTCTCTGGTTGAGATTCTTCTTGTGATACCATATCCTCTTCGATTTCTGTTGTTTTTCGGAATTTTTCTGCTGCATCAGAATCTTGCACATGAGAAGGTTTAGTAGAAGGTAAGCCTTGATCTGCCAAACCTGGTAGAGCAAATCCAGTAGAAGGAAGAGATACCAATGTTGTTTTGGGTCCTGCTTTCATTCCTAATACTTCATCCACTTTTATTGATGCGTTTAACGTCACTGTCTGATCTAGTGTCATAGATCCTATGGTCTGAGAGGTTTGCTGAGGAGCCATTGACTTGATGTTCTTGGGAGGCCTTTCGCCTGGATAACCCTTTTCCGATGGTGTCACTGCGAACACATCGATTTTGCCTGTAATGTGGGCTTTTATCGTTGTCTCTTGCTCGATGTAGTTTTTTTCCTGTTTTCTTCCAGGTTGGTCCTGTTTAACTTCTGCAGAACAAAGAACCATTTGAGAGCTTGCCAACCACAGTTGGATTGAGGAGAAAAAAAAATGCCAAAAAAGTGTATAGACATCCAAAAAAATCCAATACAGTGACCCAAATACGAGATGATGAATCTAAAGGACCTGCTAAGAGAGTTTGACCCCAAGGATAGTTGGGAAGTATTGTTGGGCCCAGCCCACTAGTACAGTCCACATCTTCAGGTCGGACAGCATCTCCATCCTCTGCTTTGTCCTCATGCTTTTGTAGTGAAGATGTTGGTTTCTTACTTTCTTTATTTTTTCTGCTTCCTTCAAAAGAAGTGTGCCAGGCACCACCATTTTCCTCTGCAAAAAGCACAGTTAAAAGGTTCAATCTCATTTAGAGAAAGGCTTAAAGATTTTGTGTAACCTTAATCCTCAAGGATCCTGTCACCAAACACACATCAGGAGACCGATAGGGAGAAGTGTATCCTTTCCCATTGTCCCTAATGCTATGAGATAAAGGGTCTTTTGACCGCCTCTTTAGAGTGCAGATCCACGAATTGTGCCAAGACTTAAAGAACAAGACCAGAAATGTGTACCAGTGGCTATTACACAGATGGAACCACACCATGCGGCTTGGCAGTTTTTACCATGGGTCAGCTAGAGGTTGAGGAGCTAGTCATCTGAGCCACCGTGACTCTATGTTAGCAAGAGTATGCACAATTAAGGGCGACTCTAAAAGGCAATATACAGCACCATTGCAGAAGCCAACTCTCCCCTATACATTCTTTGGCTGCTTCATAAATGAACTGGTTTATACCACACACTCACCAGAGGAGCTGTAATGCCATCTAGAAGCCTTATAGAAGTTTCTCCGGGGTAGCTAGTTTTGTTAGACCAAGTCGTTTACATCTAATAGAGATCTAGTAGAGCCAAACCACAAATGCGAGTGGTTTTACATCACTGGCTCAGATTGAAAGAAAGTACCAACGCAAACCAATCCTCCTCCTGCACCACCACTCACCTGATGCACATTCATGAATCATTCGAAAAAAAGACCTGATACAGAGTGCGACATATGAGAGAGGTGGCAGAGGATAGATGGAGATTGCCGCGGCTTCCTTTATATCCGTCTATGCAGGTGGATAATCTGGGTGACACTGATTGTTGCTAAGCTTCAACCACACATCTGATGCCACTTTTTCAAGGTACGAAGATAGTAGACCCAGGTTGGCATGCTCCCATCCACATGAGTGCAAGTCTATACAGAGACCACTTCTTATGTAGGCATGTGCCACATAGTAATATGCTTTCGTCTTTCAGAACGAACACGCATCAGCAACCACATTTCTATAATGTAGTTTAGTTGGAAATTCTAACACATGTTTAATCAACTGACTCGAGTATGTTGGGTATGAATAAGCCTAAAGCAAAGTAGGTTAGGACGATTTGAGAGCAAAATGCAAAGCTATTTTCGCATGGAAGAAGCACAGCCTGTTTGAAAGCAGGTGTTATTAGTTACCATGTTCGGTTTTCTTTACAGAGCATATGCCCCAAGGATAGGGAGGTAGAACTGCAAAAGCAACTCCTTCAAGATCATGACCATGAGTACCATTTTGATGAGTTCTAATATCCTCATCTCTTAGTCTGTTCTTTGTTCTAAGTATCGGTACCTCTTCAAGGACATCTGCAAGGTAGGAGATAAGATGCACCTATCAGAATCAACTCATCAATCTGACATTTACCATGCAAAAGTTACCAGATAGTGAATAAAACCTTCAGATTGTGTAGCGGCACCCCACGGGTAAGCAGGGAACACAGCAGAGACAAGGTCACAGCTCAATCCATCATCATCAGCCAGTTTCTTCTCTTTTTCCTCTACAACCTTGGCCCCAGGCTCAATCCTGGTCACGACACCTTCATTTTGGTTGGAGTGTGCGCCTGAAAAGACCAAGATGTCAGCTTTTACTTCCAACCACCATAGCAAAGAGCTACCGTATAATTACTTTGAAAACACATATCCAACGAACAGAAGGTTTTCACGTATGTGAGATGGTGCATCCACCACCTTCAGCTTTTGAAAATGATCCCCAAGGGTAGTCAGGTAACAAGGCCGGAACAAGCCCACAAGTACAATGCCGGTCGTCGGTCCAATGCTGTGATGTTTCTGTTTGCAAGTCTCCCTGCATGACTGAATCTTCGACCTGGATAGCACTAGTATCCACATCCTCAGGACCATGTTCCAGCTCAGAAGCAGATTGTTGAGCCACCTCTACAGTCAATCAAGCCCAGGGTCATTAGATGCATTAAACAACTGGTAGTGTGGGAGATTTTATGATGCACAAGCCGGAGTTTAGACCTATAAATCTTTGAAACGGCTCTACATCACACCCAGTGTTATCTATGTTTACTTGCATGTAAAATCCAATCATGACAACCACGATATCTCTGTTCTACGCTATCTGTTTTCCTTAAAAGCTTAAGCAATGTGTAGAGATGATGCATTGAAGACCTTCAAGTTTTGGAGCAGAACGCCAAGGGTAGAAAGGGGACAAGGCAGGGGCAAGCCCACAAGTACAGTGTCTTTCTTCAGATAGCTTTTCTTCGGACTTTTTGCTTTGTGGCATATCCTGTGTGGCATCATTTTGCATCTGCTCAACATCATGGGAAAGAGCCCCAGTTTCTACAGTCAAAAGAACCCCTTCTGCATCCAAAGTATTACCCAAGATTACTATACATATAAACAAGTGCATTGCATCACAAAGTATGATCTCGCTATGGAATGAAGTATCAAATCTTGACTTGAAAATACTTCAAGAGCTCCCACTTGACTGGAGCGAGAGATCGTGCAGTTACAACCTTCGGCTTTGGTACAGAAGCCCCAGGGATAAGGAGGAAGCAAGGCAGGAGCAAGCCCACAAGTACAAGTTCTCTCCTCAGTCAAAGGTTGAGAGTTTTCTTCAGCTTGTGACACATCCCCTTGCACCTGCTCTACATCCTGAGAAACTGCCCCGGTATGAACCACCTTTATGCCAGTTTGTGTCTCGTTAGTAGATTGATTGACAACTTCTGAAACTGCCCCAGTATCGACAACCCCTAAGCCAGTTTCTGTCTGGCTTGAAGATTGATAGACTGCTCCTGCGTTCAAAAGTAGCCCAAGATTACCATACATAAAAAAACAGCTGCAGTCCATCACATCTCATGATGTTGATCCTACAGCTAAGTAGTTGAATTTGACTTTGAAGATAAGCCTTGATACACTGCACTTGAATGGAGCAAACTCATGACTATTATAACAGCTACTTGAGTTAATGGCATCATGTGTCACACTCGTGTACCAAAAACACATAAAAGCTCCATTCTGTTGGTGGCACTATATGCCAACTCATGAACAAAACACACAACATCAATAACGCGATTGGAAACCCCATTTCACAAAAACACTCAGATTCAAAGCTAATAAAAGAATTCTGGCCAAGCAAGTCAACCTTTCACCAGAGTAGACAAGATTGATTAAAAAATCGAAAGAAAACATGTACTGCACAAATGATCCAAGGCTGTGTTAAGATCTATCACAGCAAAGCAGCATGTAAAAAAGCCACCCAGTCCATTCTTTTTTATTGAAAATAGTAGAGCCTAAACATGTGCTGCCCAGTTTGCCCTAGCTCAAATCCAATGGAAATCACTAGTGACACTTGACCCTGGGACCAATGGACCACCTCACGCCTTGTCCAGCACCACCCACAACACTGCCAATCAGCACTTCAAGATTTACATTCTAATCAGGGGCTGGGATTATGTATTGGAGAAATGTATAGACCGGATCGGTATATGCATTACCATTTCAGTAATTATTTTGTACTCTATGGTCTAAGGTTTGCAATTTAGATATAATGGACATGATTATTGTTGGCATTTCATTTTATTGTCAAGGGTTCCTTCCCCTTTTCCCTTGGTTTGTTGCTGGGGGTAGCTTGTCTTGGTTGGTGAGATGCTTCTCTTCGCATGGGTAATCATGAGAAATGTGTTTCATCCACTTTGAGGATTTAGGGTCTCGGCGAAATGTTTCATCTCCCAAGGAGAAACCAGAAGGTTTTGAGTTGGCATACCCATCCTATAATATCACACAACCCCATGGAAGTATCAAGTTCTGAAGATCGTAGGTACAGTTTAGAGTTAAAATAACGCTTGCCCATAGCTAAGCACTAGGTTAGCAAATGTGGCTTGCAATTCATGAACAGCAAGGCCTAAGCTCACACATAAAAGAGCTTCTGCATGTTTCAAAAATAATAATGAAGATATTTACAAGGATTTGAGTGAATACATTCAATATTGATTTATGTTGATCCATTGGGGCATGAAAGTCGAAATTTAGGCATGAGTCAGATGGTCAATGAAAGGAATGAGATGATGTGTGGCAGAAATTCGGATTCTAAAACGTTTCATTTTCTTTTAAGAAGTATTCTATCGGGTAAAACAGAACATAAAAAAAGGCACGACTCAGCCAAGGAACAAGCGAGACTCGTAGAAACATATATACTGCTGCCGAAGCAAGTCAAGCATGTGATGTTCCTAGGTAATCCCAGTGATGCAAGAGAGAGAGCACGCTCGCACACACATGCATATAAAAATATAGACACAGAGAGAACTTTATTAACATCTTACAAAATTACAAAAGACCACAAGGGTCTATAAGACTAGTCACCATGTAGTAGGCCATTAGGCATGTAGCACAACTTGACAAAAGGAGAGTGGAAGCTACATAGCCCAACTGTGGGCACACACAGTACACTCAGTATTAGCAGAGCCGGGACCAGTTTTGGTCTGCAACCGGGTATCAGACAAGTATGGACAGGCAGCGGACAGGTCAGCCAGCAGGCCAACCAACTCTAGGAAGAGGCCCAACGGTCGATCTTTCTGCCTTCTTAATCAACAGTCAAGCACTTCACAAGAGCTCGTAAGTGTGCATCCAAGGCAGGAAACATCAGACTGTAGCCAGCATTTGGGAAAGACTCTGCATTTCATCCACTTGGGCGCTGCATTGGTTACCTTTTGCTAAGGTTTACACTCCTAATTGAGAGCAATATTTTGTATTTTGGCACAGATTGATATAGAGATTATTAATAGATTGTTGAAATCAGTGTATCATTGCTTATTGGAATGCAAAGAAGCACAGAAGATCTGGGAGTTACGATACACACCACTTGGGAGATTATTGCTAGTATCACAGCATGGCATATGAGGAAGACCAGCCTTTTGAGGGTATTCATGTTCATGACACCCAATGTATATGCCCTTTATGATTTTATATTACTTAATAATACAAGTCTCTTTTCTTTTAAAAAAAGTTCTTGTGTGTTTAAAGTCTTATGTTGTCATTATTCTTCTGCAATTTCTTCTTTTCCACCAATTTGCTTCTGTTGATTGCTTGATAAGGGGTCAGCCATAGAATCAAAAGAAAACTGGTTTGGAAAAGGAACTCTTTTGTACCCTTGGGTTATTTTCAAATTTAAGCACTGCACTTATGGCCACTGATGAGAACATGAGAACAGATGGCAGCTTTGGCCATTATGCTGGCGGCACAACTCGATAACTAGATACCGGCCCTCAATAATCAAGTGGTGGCCTCGCTCCAGCTCAAGGTGTTGTAATGTGAACACGCTCTAGTGTGTAACACCCACATGCATGCACGTTTCACTGCCGTAGGGCCCGATCAATCAAGCGTTCACCCTGGTGGCTGCTCCTACCTTTGGTCGGCGCCCCCCCTGAAGCCTTTGCTCTACAAACTCCGGCGAGTCCTGCAGCACCTTTTATGAGATAAATGAACTGAATTTTGGGTTTCGGTATTTATACCCCCTTCTAGTCCTGGTCGGCCTGTTCCTTTTTTTCTCCACGACTTGGTCTTATAGCAATTAAATGCTATTAAATTCAACGTTTCACACTGATGCCTTGGGCGGCCACCCTGCGCATGAACCTGGCTGCTGGGCAGCCTTGCCCAATCTGTATGGGCAGTCCCCATACTTGGCCGACTGGCTGCTGGGGAGCCCCTTGGCCTGGCCGCCTGGCTGGGCTGTCCTGTAGGCCCTATCGGCTGCCTGGCCATGCCCCTTGGGCTGGCCGACAGCCTGCCCAGCCCCAGAGCTAGGGCAAGTGGGCACAAAATGGGGCCCACTACATGAGCCTTAGGCTTGGCTCTAGGATAGCCCTATGGGTTGGCCCCTATTTTACATGCAAACCTACATGTCTACACACAAGTCTAGCATCCAGTATCATACCAGATACGCAGAACCACTGACATCATTCCAAAGGGAGACTCACAGCGTGGACTAGCAATGCTTCATATGCAGGACAATGCACACCTAACCTCGGACGCATGGAGTGGAACCCTGAGACTAACTCGTCCCGGACTAGGCTCACATGGGACCAGTTTTTCACTTCAGGTCCAGCACCTTCGTGTTCAGATATGTCCACATGGCATCCAAGTGCGGGATGCACGTGACATCCCCTTTTGCTTAACTTAATGGAAGCTCCATAGCCTCCAAATAGTCTGTCAATAAAGCCGAATAGTCGTCAAAGAACTCTTTGTCAAGCCATACCGCTTCGTGGGTCCCTCGGTCCTAAAACTTTGTGAGGAACTATCTTTGTCTTCGTCGGCCTGAGCCATCGGCCTGAGCCATGCTTGAAGCGGTGCAAAAGAAAAGATCTGTTTTGGAACCATTACTTCAACTTCATTAATGATATCTGGTTCTGCTTCGTCTTTCACTTCTGACGGGATCAGACCTGCATATGGTTTTAACCAACTGACATGGAACACATCGTGTATAGTCCAGCTCGGCAACTTCATTGAAACCTCATTAATCTTTCTGTGGAAAAAGGTCTGAAGCTCCTGAATAACAACTTTGGGCCCACCTGTTACAACCTTTGCTTCACGATTTGAAGATAAACCCAATCACCTTCCGAAAACTTCATATCCCTTCGGTCTTTGTTTGCCTGTCGAGCTACGCTTTAGCCAACCTGTCTTTTACCGACTCCAAAATCTCCTGGTAAGACTCCGTCAATCTGTTCGCTTCAGGTACTGAAGATGAGGTTTTGGTCAATAGCAACTGGAATGGTCTTCCAAACGCTGCGTCATATGAAGTCTTGCCAATAGCTGAAGAAAAAGAGTCATTCAAAACAGCTTGAACTAAAGGAAAATATGATTCCCACTTACCTTGCTGATCGTGGACATAACACTTCAGCACATCAAAGACCAATTGATTGTAGATTTCTGTCTGGGGTAAAATGCACTGGAAAAAATCAATTTAGTACCAAAGTTATCAAACAATTCCCTCCAAAAATGACTGATAAACTTGGCATCTCGGTCTGACACTATGGTCCTAGGGATCCCGCCAATCGGGTACCAATGCCGAATGAACAAATGGGTAACATCTTCGGCGGTCACATTGGCCCTACTTGGAATAAGCATAACAAATTTGCTAAATCTATCAACTAAAGTCAAGCGCTGAGTATTACGCTTACCCAGACTGGGACGCAAATTCGTGACAAAATCCATCGAAATATCTTGGAAAGGTCTCTCAGGAATTGGTAAGGGCTGTAACAACCCTATCTTCTTCCCACGAGGAGCTTTTACCTTTTGACAAATATCACATTGTTACACATATGCAAACACATCTTACCTCATCTTTGGCCAATAATATTGTCGTTCTAACTTCTCCAAAGTCGAATTCAAGCCCTATGACCACCAGTAATTGCGTTATGAATGTCATGGAGGAGAGCTGCCCTAAACGACTTCATGACACACAGTCGGCCTTTGTAGAAAAGCCAACCATCGCGTATCAAAAAGTGACATGGTCCTGTAGCATCCAATGCATGTTCCCACTGTGTACCGAATTCCTCGGAATCCGCATACGTGTGCTTCATGTCGTCTAGTCCCGTACCAACAAGGTCGAGTCTAGTGGTCTAAATCAAAGTTATCTGTCCCTTCCAGCTCAAAGCATTGGAAACTAGATTGGCCTTTCCTGGAAGGTTCTCAATCATACCACTAAATTACTGGAATATTTGGCTCCAACGGTGATGTCGGTCACTCCACTGTGGACTTGGCATTGTCTAAATCCAACGTAATGCTTGATGGTCAATGCGGACCTCAAAGTCACGGCCATAAAGAAAATGTTTCCAATGTTTCAAGGCTTGAATAACTACAAGGAGTTCCCGATTGTAGACTGAGTAATTCTTTTCTGCGAGCAGTACCTTACGAGACATGTAAGCCACTGGATGGCCATTTTGTTGTAATACACCTCCAATTGCAATGTTACTCGCATCGATGATCACTTGGAATGGCTCGTCCCACGAGGCAGGCGCTAGACAAGGTGCTGCTGACAAAGCCACCTTGAGGTTCTTGAATGCCTCCAATGCTCGTGGAGTCATTCAAATCCGTTGCCTTTTAGTCTTGACACCCTTTAGCAGATCGGTGAGATCCGTCGAGAGGTCAGAAAACTTGTCTATGTGGGTGGAGTATGCCTGGCATATATCCACAAAGGATCTGATGTCATAAAAGCAGTCTGTGGTACTTCCCAATTGACAATCTCGGCCACCTTGGCCGGATCAAGTCAAATGGCTTCTGCACTAATTATATATCCAAGATAATGAACCTCAAACAAATAAAATTTCGACTTTTTCTCATTGACATAGAGCTCGTTGCTTTCCAGCAACTTCAAGACTTTCACCACATCAATGTCATGCTGCTCAATCGTAGCTGAAAATACCAATATGTCATCCAGAAATATGAACACACACTTTCCAATCAATTCCAAGAACATCCGCATCATCATTGTGGCTGGGGCGTTCGTCAAGCCAAAAGGCATGCCCACAAATTCTTAGTGGGCCCGAAGGATGTTCCCCTCAACAATCCTCACCTGGTGGTACCCACTCTTTAAATCGAGTTTCGAGAACACCTTAGCCCCATTCAGCCTCTTGAGAATATAGTCTATTCAAGGTATCGGAAATCTACTTTTGATAGTCAGCTTATTGAGTGCACAATAATTGACACATAATCAAGAAGACTTTCTTGACAAATAGGATCGGTGCTCCAAATGGTGACACACTAGGACGGATGAAGCCAAATTGCAACAATTCTTGGAGTTGGCGGTCCAACTCCGATTCCATTGCCTTGGAAAGGCGATATGGAAATTTGCTCGGAGGTTCGGAGCTTGGGAGGAGGTTGATCGTGTGGTCATCCAGTCTGGATGGAGGCAACTGGAGAGGGAGATTGTCCTGAAGAAAAATCTTTTGGAACTTTTCATGGAGACAAATACTTCTCAGAAGCACTGACCAGCGTCTAGGCAGTCTGGATGTAAATCATCGCACAATGTGCGCCTTTCTTGATCACTCGTTTAGCCTGCAAGTGGCTTATGAGCAAAAAGTTCGGGATTCCTGGCTTACACTTAATGATCACTGGGGCGTTGGACACATTCCGGCTAATCTGGAAAGTGTGCTTGTCCCACTTGACATCAGGAAGGAACTTGTGAAACCATTGAATGCCCAAGATTATGTCTGCTCCTACAAGAGGAGCAACCATAAAATCACACACATACTCTATGTCCTGAATGACTAATTTAGCACCTAGAGCTTCAAACTTGACGCTCATCGTCATGCCTGTGCTAAAACTCTCAACTTGCTTGTCCACCAAAGTCAAGACAAAATGGGCGCGCCGAGCGGCCTGTTCCGTGACCACATCCTCCGTGTTGCCGTTGTCAAACAAGATAACAACTCTCTGGCCACCTATGTAGCCAAAGGTCTTGAGCAATTCATTGCGCTCATACTCTTGGTCATGGGCGCCCTTCTACTTATCTTCAAACTCCCGGCAGCTAATGATTGACCCAACCGAAGCATTCGGATTCGAAGAACTAGGGACAGCCACCACTGGGGTCTGTGTGGAAGCTGGGTTCACCACTGAAGCCGTGGAGATTGGGTGGCAGTCTTTGGAGTGGTAGTCTTCTTAGGACACTACCGAGAAGTGTGTCCTTTTGTATGACAAAAGAAACACCTACCCTCCTTGTACTGCGCGATCTCCTCAGCACTCACCGGTCTTGCCTACCTCCGCTTTCTAGTCTAGAGTTGGAGCCAGAGGCTCCCGTGCTCTGTCTTGGGAAAGACCCTGACTGGTTCTGGCCTTTTTCCCCTGAGGTGTTAGCCTTGGGAGTAGCCCGCTAGGAAGTCTTGGGCTTTTCGCCATTGTGCTTCATTTCAGTACTCTATGCAAGCAAGAGTGTGTCTTCGAAGGTGGCTGGCCTAAACATACGCACCTTCCTCTAGATTTGCGTGTCAAGGCCATAAAGGAATTGCCCTTTCTTGTCCGTATCAGATAAGCTCAATTGCAAACATAAGTTTGAAATTTTATTAGCAAACTGAAGGACTGGTTGCGTGTTCTGACGTGCTCCCCTAAACTCGTCTTCGAGTCACTCAAGGTAATGGGACAATAGAAATCGTTGCTTATAGTCACGGACAAACTCGTTCCAAACATAAGCTGCCATACCTAATCTGGTGTGGGCATGAGCCCACTGGGTCCACCAAGAAATGGCCTCACCTTCCAACAAGTACCAACTAGCTAAGATCACCCTGTCAGTATCACTTTTTCGAACTACGGCAAAGTAAGCTTCAAATTGATGCAACCATGAATAAAGAGTTGTGGGGTCGAGTTTACCATTATACTTACTGAAATTCATTTTCTCGGGAAAATGAATTGAGGAAGCAGTTGGTGTCAGTCTTGCGTCCAAATCATTTTCTCAGGAAAATGATTTGAGGAAGCGGTTGGTGTCAGTCTTGCGTCCAAATTCGCAAGGTATCGCTCATGTTCCATGTGTCGCATGGCATCGTCTTCACGTTGTCAAATCTCCATTGCGTGTATCTGCAACTCAAGCATCAAACTTGCCTATGGTCATGACCCTTCGAAAGGATGGCTGGCCTAAACATACGCACCTCCCATTGGATTTGCGTGTCAAGGCCATAAAGGAATTGCCCTTTCTTGTCCATATCAAATAAGCCCAATTGCAAACATAAATTTAAAATTTTATTGGAAAACTGAAGGACTGGTTGCGCGTTCTGACGCGCTCCCCTAAACTCGTCTTCGAGTCGCTTAAGTTAATGGGACGATAGAACCGCTGCTTAAGGTCGCGGACAAACTCGTCTCCCAAACATAAGTTGCCATACCTAATCTGGTGTGGGCATGAGCCCACTGGGTCCACCAAGGAATGGCCTCACCTTCCAAGTACCAACTAGCTAAGATCACCCTATTAGTATCACACGGCCTTTGCTTGCTCCCTTCCCAATGTCTCCTGTATGCACCACACGGCCTTGCCACCCTAATGCCTCAAGATCAAATTCCGTGCATACAATGAGGGCTGATTTTGTTAAATTTATTTTCAGCCCAGAAGCCAATGCAAAATTATTCCAAGCTTCCATTGCTCAATCTATATTGGCTTTTTCGGCCCTGAGAAACATAAAAGTGTCATTCGCAAGGGCTTGAGCAACCAATTGCTTGCCATGAGGGAGATGCAAACCAACCACTTCACCATGCGATGCCATAGCATCTAGGCGAGATAACATAGGATGAGTGGCAATGGCAAAGAAAAGAGGGCTAGAGGACAGCCCTGAATTGAGCATAATATGCGTGATAGAGCCAGAGCCAAGTAAATGCACCAAATTAGCCATTTTGGGACCAAAGCCCATGGCTGTCATTAACTGAGAAAGGAAAGACCAGCTGACATGATCAAAAGCTTTTTCAAGATCCAGCTGCACCATCACAATCTCTTGCTTCTTTGCCTTGGCATAATCCACTCCAATTTGAACATTAAGAATATTATGTAAAATATTCCTGTCATGCACAAATCCATATTGATATGGATGAATAAGAGTAGGAAGCACCTTCTGCAAGCGATTGGCAAAAATCTTTGTAAAGATTTTATACATAATACCCATAAGTGAGATCGGGTGCCATTGAGCCAAAGAAGTAGGCGAAGGGACTTTGGGCAACAAACGAAGTATGCCCAACTTCCAATCGGCAGGCATATATCCCTCATCCCAAACCCTTTGACAAATAAGCATCAAAGGCTCTGCAAGCTTATTAGCATATTTTCGGAAAAACTCATTTGTCAAACCATCCCAACCAGGGCTCTTTCTCATGGGAAGTTTGGAGCTTCCACTTCCCCTTGAGTAACAGGAGCATCAAGCTGAACCGCCATATGAGGGTCAACTTGATATCGTACTTCAGCAAACAATGACTCCCTTGTAGCCAGGACAGCCGGCGAGACATCCTCTCGAGGGGCAAGCAAATCTTCATAAAACCTGATGCAATGCTGAATAACCTCAGAAGGTTGAGTAACAAGGTTGCCTTGGGCATCCATCAGCCTAACAATATTCTCACGCATATGTTTTTGATGCAACTTATCATAGAAGCGATGAGATTGACAGCTAGCATCCCGCAAAGCATCAAGACGTGCAAGTAGTTTAAAGCGAACATATTGTGCTTCCTACACCCTAGATAGCTCCTTTTTTAGCCATTCTATGGCATCCACAACTTCAGCATCCATAGAGTCAGTAAACATGAACGCCTGCAAGCTCTTTAAAAGCGACTCAAGAAGAGCCACATGCTGTTTTTGTATAGAGGCATTAGTAAGACCATAATGCCGTGCTAATTTTCGAGTGTTGGTAAGGAACACTGGCCAAGCATGATAATCAGCCATGGACACTCTTGTGGAGAAATGTCGTATCAACTAACGCATATAAACATCAAAAACTTCATGCTCCAAAAAAGTGTGATTTAAGCGCAAAGGCAAGCGTCCCAACAAGCCTTTATATGCATCCACAGGATGATAGATCATTTCAAACACAAGCGGCCAATGATCCGACAAATTAAAACCTGTTGTTGCTGATCAACCATCATAGTAAGAACCTCTGGCAAAAAGAGATCTTGATGTAAAATATACATCCTATCCAATTTAGCATAAGTGCCCCGAAACTGTTGTGAGGCATAAGTGTAACCCCTTTCATCTGGATGCAACCAAGACCACATGTCTTGTTTTAGCGACCTTGCTGCAAAAGCTTCCTACGCCATTCTCTCCGGGCCATCCATTACAGAATGAAGAGACGTGGCTTGCTCCTTGAAGACACACATATTAAAGTCTCCCATCACAAAGCTAGGATGAGAGATTGAAAGAGCACACAAGTCATTCCACAGCAAACGGCGTGCACGAGCATTATTTGGAGCATACACCCCTAACAACCATAAAGGCGTATTATCCCAAACAATCTGTATCACTAGAAATCTTCCATGAACATCTTGAATCACAAGAGAAGGCTGAAACTGTGAACGAACAGCAAACATACCACCTGATTGCGAAGCAGGATGTCCGCTGTAGAAAACATGAAACCCCTTATATACATAGGCTTTGCTAGCCAACTTATGCTGCTTATGTTCAACTGCACACAAAACATCCCAACCATGACAAAAAGTTATACGCCAAAGCCTGAACTGCTTTTGGCGCGAAGAAATACCCTTTACATTCCATTGTACAATTTTCATAAGCCTTCCCAGAAAAGGAATCAACAAGGCCGTGTACTAAGCCCAGGACAATCTGCCAAATCACGAACCTTTTGAAGCATTGCATTTTTAGACATGGTATTTGTGATCTCAGACTGCCCTTGGAGTTCCTGAGCACGTGCCGAAGGGTAATGACCATCCCATGGCGAGATGACCTCACCCTTCGAACCAAACACAAGAGGCAATTGTTGTTGTGCTTCTTTTGTTAGGCGACTTCTAATAGGATAGCGTTCTACTCTATCCATCCCAAGAGCCCCTGTACCCTGAGAAAGTTGGCCTCCCGACCTCTCAATACTGGTTTGTTGCTGGGCACCTGAACCCAAAGGGCGACGAGCATAAGTATGTAAAGGCCCCTGATGAGTACGCAAAGGCCCTTGCCAAACAGCATCTGAGAAATCCACCATCTTCTCAGAGGTGGCACCAAAACACTGCCCTGACATTTATATAGGACAACATCAAGATAAATTGAGCAATATCATTACAAAAACATACGAGCAATCATAAGCACACAGTGTGCGCTTAAGCAATATCATTACAATAATAACATACGAGCAATCATAAGCACACAGTGTGCGCTTAAGCAATATCACTACAATAACATACGAACAATCATAAGAACCGAAAACACATACTACATAAGAGATATGTTTATGATAGAGGTAGTCAACCACCGATACGGGCATCAAAGTGGCTCCAACGCCTAGACGGACTGAGAGCATGCTCGAGGAGGGCACGGCAGCGAGGTTCTGGCCATTTGGCAGGTCAAGGGGGCACGTCTTGGAACATTACATGGTAGCGCAGCTGACTCGCCAGCCGGCACAGTTACGCCGGCAGGGTTGATTAGGAGTTCATCCCCTGTCAAGTTCTGGATGAAGACAAACGGAAGGGGAATATGTGAACGGAAAGCCCATCTCTAGGGACCGGCGTGATGGCAGTAGGGCCTAAATTTGACGGGTGCCTATGAAATTTTTTATGACAGGCAATTTTTTTTTTCCCCTTTCGCTTGGCAGGTTTCAACAAAAAAGTTCTTGTCAAATGACAGGTAAATTTATATCAACATAGATACCATAAAAAGAAGACACATAAAATAGAGAATAACCTACGGACAGGCTCTCTTTAAAATCATATTCATGCATATCTTGCCAGTGCCAAATCCCTAATCATCAAAAGATATCAAATAAAAAACCACTAGATCACAATAAACCTCGGACAAAAGACAGAAAATGTGAACAATCATCAAAGTTGTGCAATCCAAAAATCACTCTAATGGCATAGCTCTCCTCTTTTTTGCTTTACCCCAAATTTTTTATGACAGGCAAATTCTTTTCCCAGGCTTGTCGCTTGACAGGAATTTTTTTCAACTACCTTTTTTGACAGGCAAAATGGCCCTCGACAGGAAAAACAGGCGTCAAATTTAGGCCTTGGATGGCAGGCCCTGATTGATGCCACGTGTGCGCATGTGCATGACACTTTTTTGCAACCGGACTGTCAGCCGAAACAAGAAAAAGCTAGCGCTCACGGGGAGTCATCCGTTGTGATCCGCCACGCTTCACATGGAATATTTATCCCTTTTAAAGGAAAGCTGAATTTTGAAAAGTTCTTCGAGTGAGTGACCTTCTTTAAAAAAAAGGAGGGTGGGTTCATTCAAAAATATGTAAATGTATCATGTGAGTTTAAGAGAGTATTTTTTAGCTTGCTTTTGGGGATTAATTTACAAAAATGAGGGGTTAGTTAAAGGTTTGTGTAGAAAAAGGGGTCATTTTAATACTCAAAATGCACAGATAAAGGGATTTTCAATATACTCCTTGAATACACGTGATATACAAATTTTCTATAGAGTGACCCCTCCTAAACTCCCCTGTTAGAGCATAATCACAACAATGACGTCGTCAATAACCAATATGCAAGACCATTGCCTTTGTCAACATCAACAATTTTGATATCATGTCCAATTTTGTCGACACCAACATTTACTGACATTCTATTACAAGATTAGAAGGGGAAATCCTATTATCATTAGTGATTTGCATTAGATTTAAGCCCCAGAGGCCTAGATATGATTGCGTAGAGCAACAAAATAGTTGAGCTAGTGTAATTAGGAGTAATTTTGACTCCGAAAACAGTGGTCAATGGCATTTTAATAATACATAAGTTAGCCACGTAAGAATCGAGGCCCATTTTTATTTCCACATTGCTAGACCAAACATTCATACCCAAGAATTTATTGAGAACATATATGGGATTTTTACAATATATATCTTTGCACATGAAAAAACACGACAATAGAAGGCATGCGTAGCCGTGTCTAGAGAGCCGTGCAAGAACAAAGGAAATTTAAAGTGAATAATTGTGTGATGTAGCTATGCACGAAAGTTACGCGTATGCAGATATAGCTGTCTGTATAGCTGTGCCCATAGTCTTGCGTATAGCTGTGTAAAACAAGTAGGGGAAAAATGAGGGAGATGTTTTGGTCCTATTTGTTTTTTTGTAATGAAGTTGAAAGCATTTACATGTCCATGCCAAAAAAAAGTTGTGAATAGCATATATATATAAGCCCAAAGGAGTTACGAATAACATATACATATAAGTCAGAAAAAGTTACAAATAACATATACATATGAGCACATAGATAAATTCTTTACTCCTTTGTTCTCCCCATGTTTTGATGGAATCCTTGTAAGTTTGGCTCACCAATTGTTAGAAGGTAGAGTAGAACCTAATCCCCATATCATCAACAACGAAAGGTGTGCCATTAGCATCCAAGCCATAATATATGCAACCATCCTTGGGCTCCTCATCTCTACAATTACGTGAAGATGATCCAACCCACCACTAGAACAACGATGATGAAGGCTCTAAGAATCACTTTCAGTACCACTACCGAAGTGGCGATGGGGATCAAAACCACATTAAAAGCCATTGTATTCATGAAGACAGGCATGTTGAGCAGAAGTGAGTGGGGTCTTAAAGGGGGAAATAGAAGGATTTGAGGAGAGAGTGATCTCATAGGTAGTGATAGGACTAGAATGAAGGGGCATCGAATACGGCTATCAAGGGACTGAAAAGGAGAGGAGTTGCCATAATTGAGGTGAGAGGGGAAGGGTGATATTGTGGGGTTAAGGCTAAGAGACAAAGAGTGTCTATGGAGAAGAAGAAGAGAAAGAGGTGCCTATGGATAAGAAGAAGTGTGTGGCAAATAGGAGGATAAATCTCGAGCAATGCAAGTGCTCTGCTCCATATCTATAGCTCAATTAACCCCAAACATTCTCTATATCACTATGTAGGCCCACACTATCCTCTAGTATGATAGGATTGGCGCTCGAGAACCCTTCATAAGGGGGCATGCATACCTAGCTTAGGTTTAGATCGTCCTCCAGTGTGGATTCACACCAACCCCATGGCTACATCTAAACATAGTTCATAACATAAGCATAACCTAGGAACCATATATAAAGTTTATGCATAAAAATAAACTAAACATAAACTTAGAACCATAACCATAAACATAGAACATAAATGAAAGCATTCGTTTTAGGGTTGGATTATACTTGACTAGCTAAAGAGTAGGGATGCAGCCCTAAATAGTGAATGGTGACTGATAAAATATATAAAGGCCGCACAAGATAGACGGAAGACCTCAATATAGAACAAAAATACATAAACATAGAAGCATGCAATATAAGCATAAACATAGAATACATAAACATATAAGCATTCAATATAAGCATAAACATAGAATACACATAAAACAAAGAAGCATAGAATACATAAAAAACAATTTAGTCTAGTTTTTGTTTAATGAACTTAGTTGTCTATATTCATAGCATAAGAGAGATTATGCATAGATCATAAAAGATCATGCATAGCTCATACAAAACATTTAATAAAGCTAGGTGAAAATATAAACTAAGAATAAAATATCCCTAATCTTATCAAAGAGGAGGAGACGTGAGAAAAAGAAGTGTGTGAAGAAGAAGATAAGGATCAAAAAAATGGGGGTGACTCTATTCCTAACCCTATCTTTCATATGCATGCTTCCCCTCACTAGATGGATGCACATTTCATAATCATAAGAGAGGGACTTATGCATAGAAGGAAAATAATAATGAGATTAATAGAGAAATATTATATAAATAAAGAGATGGATTAGAGATGGAGGAATGGTGAAGAATATAGGAAAAAACAAACATAATCATAAGAGAGGGACTTATGCATAGAAGGAAAATAATAATGAGATTAATAGAGAAATATTATATTAATAAAGAGATGGATTAGAGAGGAGGAATGGTGAAGAATATAGGAAAAAACAAACTTCATTATTTAAGAACATAGAAGGGAGGATAACACATATGCTTTTATTGAGCACCATGCTTATGGAAGATAGCACCAATATCCTTGTGGAAGATCAAGGAAGGAAGGAGATGAAGCATATCCAAATAAACAAGGTTGTTTTAATTTTTGTTTTGGGACACATGTCACATCCTCATTAAGATGGTGAATCCAATTCTTTTCCAGTACATGGCTATCAACACATGTCTCTATGTACGGCTATTGCTGCGTGTGTATGGCTATAGCCTGAGAGTAATTTTCTTGAGCAAACCTTATGGTGTTAGGTTTGTTTAATGCAAGATTTTTTTAAAGATTCCCATCAATCAAATGAGGATTAACTTTCATCACTCGAGGATGACCAACACTTGTAAGAACTAAACATGAGTGGTTTTTCCAAAAGATGGACAAATGAAAAAGCAAGAAGGACAAAAGAATGGGCAATTAAAGGACAAAATATTGTCATTTGGTTTACAAAGGAATGGGAAAAATATTTACTTTGGATGTAAGTGTATCTGAGGTGAAAGTTGCTATGTTTGCACAAGGTACAAGAGTTGTGGCCGATATAAACATCTGGTAGAAATATATTCGTCATGTGAATGTGTAGTAATTGAAGTCTATGTAGAATTCAAAAATTGTTACAAGTTTGCCAAAGTTTAAGGTGTATGGAATGCATAAAGAATGTCAAGAAGCATGTCTATTCGAAGCAAACAAAGAATGTGTTTTCACATGATAGGAATGTAAGTATGTTTATGAAAAACACAAATCAATGGGAGGATGTCATTCCAATGTATCTTCATATATTTCATGGAAGGTAAAAGTAAAGTGTTTACTCAATTTCAAAATGTTAGCTTATAAGTAGGCATGTAAGTTAAGTGCCAATGGGTTTAGTGAGTACTTGAGAAAGCATGGAATTGAGAGGCGATTCACATGTAGGTACACTCCACAAATAGGCTTGCACGTTAAGTGCCTAAGGTCAAATGGAGGGGGAGAGTGCTCTAATGCGTTCAATGTAAGTTCTTGAGAAAGCATAAAATTTAGAGGCAACTCACATGCAAGTACACTCTACAAAAAAATGGTATTATTGAGAGGAAGAATATACACATTCTAGAGGTTTCTCATGCATTGATAAGAGTATACCTCACCATTATTGGGTTGAAGTAGTAGCGACTATAGTTTACATTATGAACATGAATTATGAACAGGAACCACACAATAGTAGTGCATGGTGTGATAGGAGACATATACTTGTAAAAAACCAAAATTTTCACGGTTAAAAGTGTTTGGAGACATTGTATATGTACACATTCTTGATGATATATGTAGAAAATTATATCCAAAGGATGAAAAAAGTATGTTCATTGGTTACTCCTTTGAGAGCAAAAGGGATACAAATGTTTTAACCCTATCACACATGAGATGTTACAAAGTTGGATCCAAAGGATGGAAAATGTGTTTTCATTGGTTACTTAGTGGAGAGAAAGGGGTACATATGTTATAACCCTATCACACTTGAGATATTACAAAGTTGGATCCAAAGGATGAAAAATGTGTGTTCATAATTACTTACACCCTTGAGCTAAAGAGGTACACATGTTATAACCCTATCATATGTGAGATAAGGATGAGAAAGGATATCTTTGATGAGATGAGAAGTTGGTCGACTGGGGCTGATGCTGCACAAGAGCAGGTGTGGTTGCATTGAATACAAGTTAAAATCGTAGTCATTGGGTGGACCAAGACAGTCGTCTAGCAGGATAGACCATGAGTGACACGCTACGTTAAAAAATTAGTCCTATAGGTTTAACAAAAGTGCATCACATAAAGGTAAAGAGAAGCTTAATCAGTCCCTTGGTATGCCTAACATTTCAACAGAAGCAGGGCATTAATATGTGAATGGAGGGTCTAGTGGCTCAAAGAAGAGCCTTGATAAACGAGTTTAGGATTCCATCTCTATTAGGACAGGTGGTGTAAGGAGTTGAAATAAAGTCCTTGTGAAAGTGAGCAAGTAGGGGCATGGTATGATGTTAAGGGAGCATGTAATGTTAAAGAGAAGAGTGAAACCATAGTGCAACTCTATAATGAATAGAACAAAGAAGACTAAAAAAGTTTAAAAATGACTATTGCAAATAAAACATTTTCAAATGAATGGTGCGGATATAAAAAATCACTACAAAACTCATACTACTTGGCTCGCTAAAAAGACGTTGAATTGGTCATTGAGCTACTAATAGAAACAAACTATTGTTGCAACCACATGGAAACCACAGTGACGAGAGAGCATAGAAATCAAGCCATTAAAATGCACACCAATTTTAATTAGCCATACCACTGACACAACATTATAATACTCTTTAGAAACCATAACCATAGGATTTAAAAATTTTATAATCCAAATAAAAATTGTCCAACAATCAGCTACATGCTATTGTAAAAAACATTCACAAGCATAACATCCATCAAAACATTACTTCCAATAGTCCCAAAAAATGATTGTCTCAATTTAAAAAAAGACTATCTCTAATGGCATTCTGATGTGGACATCCTCATCATAACTGCAAGAGACAGAAAGAAAAGAAAATA
This sequence comes from Cibotium barometz, assembly GCF_041138505.1. Classification (NCBI taxonomy): domain Eukaryota; kingdom Viridiplantae; phylum Streptophyta; class Polypodiopsida; order Cyatheales; family Cibotiaceae; genus Cibotium; species Cibotium barometz. Next base: position 46,924,696 of record NC_141069.1, on the reverse strand, counting down.
AGCTTTATCAATACAAAATTATTCTCTACTAACATATTTATCTTTTCAACATGCATACCTTTGCTGAGTATGGTTCTAACAGGTGATCATAGATGCGCTCATCCTTGTCTAACATTATGACATTGCGATCCATAAATGCTGCCACTAGCCCAAGAGTTCCAGTGCCAGCAAACAAATCCAAAATCGTGTCCCCAGGACGACTGAAGACGGAGACGATGTATTTGCTAAGCCGCTGACCTCTTTGACAACCGCCCCGCCATGGTCTACCCTTTCTCTTCACCAGATCCTCCGATGGCACTCTTGAAAACTCACACAAACCATTAATCATATGCCATAAAGATCACCGAAAATCATTTTAAACTCTATCTTGATTTGAATGCATACATACATGTCAAAGATAAGATCTTGCCCTACATCAAGATCATCACCTAGTGCCAAATCCCTTAGTTGATCCCCATGCATCACAAAGCTTGTAGCAGGAGATGTTGAGCGAACAAAAACAACCAATATTAGACAAGTGACCTACAAGCAAAGACACATTGGTTGTTCATGCATTTTCACCTTAAATGGGACAAAGAAGATTTGCACAAAGAGAACAACACCAATACCTAGGTAGTAATCATTTGCCCCATCTTCTTCCCAATAGGTGGAGTACACCTCACAACCTGTCTATGATAAATGCCAAACCCAACGCTCTGCGCAACCTGCTCAATGGTCACTCCTTCTTCCATAGTGTAAAGGCATGTAAAGAAGCCTCGATCCGAGAGACAAAACTTTAAAAGTAGAGTCATACATGCCATCCCCAATCTTATTCCAATATGGAACCTTGTTTGCAACACAACCTCCAATGATGATATTTGAGGGGAAGTCTGCAAATATCAACTCCACATAGTAATCGGACCCTCTACTCTTGACATTCCCTACAGTGCAAATAACATTCATGGCGTCAAGCACTTGCTTTCCCAATGAGGATGCATCCTCCATGTTCACAAAAGTAGCTGCAAGGTCCTCAATACTGACATTGAAGGCATAAATGGTTCCTATAGACAGGTTTTTGACATTTAACACACATAGTCTTAAGTCAAAACAATCGGATCACGATAGAGATGAGATAGGAAGTTCACATACCTGGAGCTTGCAATGTCTTGGTTATGATGTCAGTTGGTTGTATCCTACCTGCACTACTATTGGATGTCTGTTTGTTGACTCTGCTCCCTATTTGCCTCCATTGCTCGATTCACCTCCAATGCACGATTCACTATTTCACTCCCTAAATTCAGTGGCAATGACTTACGAAAAGAATCCGATGCAATCGATGTTGCATGTGATGTGGATGTGGCCTCATTATGATCAATCTGTTGGCTACTACGAAGCTCCAATATAGACTTATGTTGGCGATACAGATCAAGCTCCTCCTTAGGCACATGGTTTCTTTCAAGGTCCAACCACCACCATGGGCAGAAACAAGACTCCATGCTTGACATGGCCTGTTCAATGACAAACATGGGTAAACACAACTCACCCTCAATATGAACATGTTTCTCAATCATGGATTCAATATGACAAATTCAATCACTTACTCTTCCAAGCTTCAAATCGGCATACATATAAGATTGATTGTTAACACAAAGCCACACACTAGCAAGAGGGGGTAAAATATCCAATTGGTGCTCCTCAATTTCAGAAAGCAACCATCTGCAAGCCAAAGCCCAAATGATAAAACAACACACAGAAAGAAGTATGCATGTTTTTTAACAAGGAATATCTGGGTTATGTTGTAGGAAAACCTGTAAAAACGACTCGCCGTGCGGCACTTTGTAGGCCTGGTTGATGGTCAATATCATGGCTAAATTTTATGCTTCCTTCGTGCGCTTTGAAAGCCCTTTTGAAGTACTTTCTTCTACATAGAACAACAAAAGAGGTGAATCGGCTCTCACCTGGCAACCTGACTCGATCGGCATTTTTAATATCATTTTGGATTCTCAAACCTAGCTCCGTGATGTGAAGCCAGTAGGAGTACATGTGAACCAATTCCCTAACCTTTGTCTTATCATTTGGCATACCCTCAAGTGATCGCACTGCAGCCTCAGAGTTGTCCAATAGCTTGACAATGTGAGCCTTATCTATGTCTCTGATGCATGCAGAACCTATCATATTGAGCTTTTCCTCTATGGCCACATGATTGGTTGACGGGTGCCATGGGAGGGAGAGCACCGCACACCAAAAGGCCTCACCGTTGGAGGGATCAGCAATCCTTGCATATTTTGATGTTTTTCCTCTATAGAGAACTTCTATCTTTCGAGTCACATTCTCCCTAGTAGACTCGGCAAGTGGTCCATTTGATGCCTCATCAATTTTTTGCTCCATCTCGTCCTTGAACAAGAGCCAAGTCATAATCTGGATTGGCAAATGAAGCCAACTAGGCCTTCCTCTGGCAGATGCACTCTGCATCTCTCTCTCAACCCACAGCTTGTCCTCATTGTCCAAATGTGCCATGAGAGTTGTTAGGTCGGACTCTCCTAATCTTCTTAGTTGAAATAGACGATCACCAAATGTGGCACAAATGCATAATCATGCGTCCTACAAAACAAAGAAAAAATATGTTAATATTCTTGAGTACAAACAACTTACTTGACATAGAAGGAGACTCTGATAACAAATTAACTTACTTGTTCAACCTGGACAATGAAAACATAAGCTCACCCACATCCCTCCGCTCGAACACATAAAATTTACAGAGAACACAACAATGCATGGACAAATCCCCTTGAAACCCTGTAATAAAACCCAAAATTAGGAAGGACAAAGAAGCATAAGAAACTATAACATCCCAATGAGAACTCACCCGTAGAAATGCAGTCCATCCAAGCATTGTGTCGATTATTACCATCAAGAATATGCACCATTTTTCGGCTCAAGTACGAACCCCAATTGGGGTCAAGTGCAAGAGATTCCTCAAATTGTTGATTCACAGTCCTCCAATGCTCATCCCAAGATTCCTCCCTCTCTTGTGTCAATGGCCTCCCCTTCCAAGTCCATAATTGATAATGTGAAAGCTCCCATGCTCTCAATGTACCCACCTAATTTTTTGAAGCTTCGAGTGTAAGAGACTTATCTGTTGAGGGAGAAACCTTTCGGATTGCCTCCGTCTAGATCATCCTACAGAGAGGAACACGTGGAGGTGGAGACCTAAATTGGACTCCTATCCTATCTAAGAAGGCTTGTGGAGTAGATGTCTCAAGAATCTTCCCAAAAATATCAACCTTATTTTTTTTCTGCCCTGCTTCCTTCAGTTTGGATTGTGACAACAGTTTCTTCTTGATCCTCTAGTGGATGTGTGTTCTCTTCCCCCTCTATCTCTCTCCCAGTATCCTCAGTATTCTCACCTTCGTCCTCATTATCGCCACCTTGAGTATTCTCACCCTCATTTTGATCACCTTTATTTTCCTCAATTGCCCCCACTACATTTTGTCCATCCTCCTCATTTCTTTCATCACACTATGACAAGGCAAAGCAAGTATACAAATCATAAGATTAAGGCTTGCCACACTTACCATATCTACAATGCACCCCCAATTGAGGTTGGTACCTTCTCGCTCAAGCTTCTCCAAAAGAAAGTATATGTTATGGCAGCAATGTCCTCCTCTTCTCCCGTTGCCGGCCGACCAACCACTTGATTCTAAAAGTACCAAAACAACAAGATAATCATTGATACTTACAAAGTAGACATAACATCAAATGAAACATACAAGATAAATGTTGATACTTACAAAGTAGACATGGAATGCGTCCCAACTGCCGCTTCAAAGGTGAGAGCTTCCTATGCTCTCCATTCAGGCTTTGGTCGCATCCTCTTGTTACCTGTAGCGTTGGGGATTTTGAGCATACTTTTGCCTCTTCTCATTCCAATCCTCGATGATCATGTACCAAGGCTTCCCACCCCCTGCCTTCACTCTCCTAGTCACATCTCCCCGTGCGCCAATGTCATGACGTCCACCATGTGGTCCTTTATCCACCTTATGGGGACGACATCACTACCGCTGGCGGCCGGCTTCTACTCATCCTTGATTTGATTTATGAATCTATCTTTCTTGTCTTTATCCAACTTTGGACATAAAGTCATAAAGTCATTTGCAAAGACAATGTGGCAAAGCTCGCGGATGTGGCTCTTCATCTCTTCCTCGACATTATCCAAAACCACATTGCCATTGACAATTGTGTAAAATTTTGAGGACATAGCTTCTGCATAAGTTGACGGATCTTCACAAACAACCAATACGTGATTAAAGGTTTCAAGATCATCATCATATACATGATTTGCATCGTGCTCAAGTTCAATAGGAAGATCAACATAGATATCAAGATCCGTAGTAGCAGTCTCCTTTGAAACCGTAGGATGAACATCAATAGACTTGTCTCCAATATTCATCAAAAGAGTGTCCTTTGAAACCATAGGATGAACATCAATAGACTTATCTCCCATATCCATCAAAAGAGTGTTGTCATCATGCAAATCATTGTTCAAAAGTAGAAAAGGAAAAGAAGTGAGTAATGTTTTTATATCATCAGCATCACCTGTGGACCACGAACCTCCCATCATTGAATATAGCATCTCGACTAACAATTGCCTTTTGAGAACTTGGATCGTAAAACTTGTAACCCTTTGAGTTGTCAGAATAACCAATAAAAATAACCTTCAAACCTGAAGGTTCCAGCTTGTGTCATGTCTCTTTTGGGATATGAATATAAGTAATAAACCCAAAGACTTTGAAATGTGCAACAAAAGGAGTCTGGCCTGTCCAATCTATGATTGGAATCTTACAAGAAGGTGCAGTAGTTGGAAGATGATTTTGAACAAAAATGGCTGTCAATATTGCTTCTGCCCAAAAAGAGCGAGATAATCGAGAATGAATAAGCATGCATCTGATTGCATTCAAAATTATACAATTCTTTCGCTCTGTAACTCCATTCTGTTGGGGAGACTATGGAATGGTATACTCATGGTGGATGCCGTGGGTTGATGCAATGATCATGAAATAAGTTGGAAATATATTCACCACCATAATCACTTCGAAGAATTTTGACTCTTCGACCAGTGTGATTCTCCACAGATATTTGGTATCTCTTAAATGTGTCCAATGCTTCTGATTTATGTCATAGCAAAAAGACATTTGTATACTGTGAATAGTCATCAATAAAAGTAATGAAGTAATGGTAGCAAGACTTGGATGGAGGAAAGGGTCCACAAATATGAGTATGAATGAGATCCAAAAGATCATTTGAATGAATATTTGTCGACATTGGAAATGGCTTACGATGATGTTTTCCTAGAGCACAATATTCACATATCCCCATATGCGGGTGAGATTTGAGGTCCATACCTCTCACAGGATCATGATGATGAATATCAAGAAACTTTGAGAAATTTGAGTGAGCAAACCGATGATGGCATAGCTTACAATCCAGATCTCCTAGAGTTGTAACAACATTTGCAACATCCTAATTCAATGAAATTTCAAAGAGATTACCATGTTGAGGAGCAACCGCCAGGGATTTCACTGACGTAAACGAGAACATGTGAACATGTTAATAACATATGTTAATAGAACATGTGAATAACTTGTTCACATGTGTTATTATCACAAAAAATCTTGTGATCACATGAATATTAAATCCCTGGCAACCGCAATAGTGGTGCCATCCTCCAAGATTCACAAGCCGCGCAACAAAAAGGAAGTTTCTTTGTAAGTCAGGAACATATAAAACTCCTCGTAGTATTTTGGTTGAGGAAGAAGTTCCCAAATACAAGTCACCAATATCCATTACTTGGCAAGTTGTATTATCAGCAAGATAAACCACTTTCTTGATAGGAATTGGATGATAATTGTGTAACCATTGCCATTGATATGTCATGTTGCCAGTAGCACTAGAATCAACAATAAAGAGAGAACCATCACGAACATGTAGTACCTTTTCTGAAGAGACATTATAATGAACCAAATTAGCCTCTTGATGAACATTGTCTTCATCTCATGAGGATTTTGTTGAGTAGCATAAGCTTGATTTCGAGCTTCATCATAATGCCTCTTGAAGCATCGACTAGATGAATGCCTTGTGCTCCCACAATACTCACAGGTGGCAAAAGAGGAAGAACCCCTTAATAAACAAGGTTGCTTATTTGTAATACCATGTTCTTCATTGTACTCTCATGCCCAACATTCATATACCAAGTGACCAGTTTTGTCACAATAAGAATAACGCTTTTGAGGAAATCTCAAACGAGAAGAATTACCTCCTCTTTGGAAGCCACGAGATGCAAATTGTGGGAGGAGGAAGAAGGGCGTTGCTCAAATGGACATCTCCGGATAGCAAAGGTTATCTCTGATTCTGTGTACTCTTGGGCAATCATGACCGTTTCATGAGTTACCGACGTCTGACGATCATTGAGAATATTCAATCAAAGAAATACATGTATACTCAAAGTCAATTCCATCCTTGTTAGATAATATAGTGACAATATTATCATAAAAAGGATCCTTCACCGTATCAAGAAGGTGTGTAACCAATTGAGTTCGAGGAATAGGATCCCCTGCAAACAGAAAGTTGATTCATAATACCTTTGAATGATTCAATGTGACTAGACATGGATGTACCTGCCTTGAATTATTGAAGCTTGCCTAGAAGATTACGGAGATACAGAATCTCTGTAACAGTTTTCTTCTCAAACATAGTGATAAGATAGTCCCATATAGCATATGATGTGGATAATGGATAAACATCTAGCATGAGTGAATCGTTAAGGGCAGAAAGTATATACCGATGAGCAACCTTATCACGAACGAATACAGTGTGCATGATCAATTTTCCACTGTTAAAAAATAGGACCTCCAGTAATGATAACATCATTCTGAAGTGGTTCAATAGGTTGAGGAGGGCATGCAAGAATACCAAGAACAATATCTACCAATTCGTCTCCTTCCAAAATTGATAGCATCTTGTATTTCCAACCAGGAAGTCCTTGGCCTTGGAAAAGAAGAACAGAACACTGCCCAAAAGGAAATCCGTTAACAAGTATGGTGTTTTCCATGTCAGGTTGTGAGAACACGTACAAGATAAGATCGCAGAACTTGCAGACCATGTACGAGATATGAGAAACGTAGCCAAAAAGAGGCATGCACTAGATGACGAGCATAAAGGGATTGTGTAAAGAATAGAACGCGAACCAAAATTAGAACTCTAAAAGTGGAGACCCATGTCTCATGCATGTAAGCAAACTAAGAGGTCCACAAAAGACGAAAATAATAATAAGAAAAAGGACCGTGTTATGATGCAACTTGCACGACAAGTTTTGTATCTAATTGTAGCTTGTACAGCAAGCATCCATCTGAAGCTTTCACGGAAAGATTTGACGATCAAATCTTGCTTATACGGCTCAGAGACAACTACCTGTTTGCTCTCACAAAGAACCTGTTTTCCTATTTTAGATGCAGTTTGCCTGAACTGTCCTAACTTTTGACTCAGAACTACGATTGACAAATCATTTTGATAGGATTCACGAGCACTATACCATCTATGCACCAATGGATGCGATTAACAATTCTAATTACAATAAGTGGAGCTATAAAATCATTTAGGCAACATACAATCAAAGAACCAATCAACCCTACACAAAACTGTTACCAAAGATCAATCTTCTAAGACATGAAATAATAATCATAAATTGAATAAGAAGACATAGATGCTTCCCTTATGATTAGAGTCGCTCTGATACCATGTTGAGAGATAGAGAGATGAGACAAGAGACACCACATACGTTCCATAATAATGAATCATATTAGTCACAAGTCACATATATATAAGCAAGACCTAGAGTGAGTTAGGGCTAGCTATATATAGCTCCAATAGTAATCACTAGCTCAGCTATTTTGTTGCTCTACACAATCATATCTAGGCCTCTGGGGCTTAAATCTAATGCAAATCACTAATGATAATAGAATTTCCACTTCTAATCTTGTAATAGAATGTCAGTAAATGTTGGTGACATCATTGGACATGATATCAAAATTGTTGATGTCGACAAAGGCAATGGTCTTACGTATTGGTTATTAACGATGCCATTGTTGTGATTATGCTCTCATAGGGGAGTTTACGAGAAGTCGCTCTATAGGAAATCTGTATATCACATGTATTCAAGGAGTATACTAAAAATCCCTTTATCTATGAATTTTGACTCTTGAGTATTTAAAATGATGCCTTTTTTTACACAAATCTTAAACTAACCCCTCATATAAATACATTTTTGTAAATAAATCCCCAAAAGCGAGTTAAAAAATACTTTCTCTTAAGCTCACGTGATACATTTACATATTTTTGAGTGAACCCCCTAATACACCCTCGATTTTTTAAAGAAATAAAAATAAATGACCTGCATGCATGCTTTTTTAAAAACATTCGTTTGCTTTGTCATACACAGAATGCCACATTATTGAATGCGATATCTACCTAGCCAAAAACAATGTCATGCTAGTAATTACATACTTAAAAACTTTTATTGATATAAATGGGACTCAAGAATCGTTCCATGTTGGGCTTGCAAATTAGGCCTCGACTTTGAAAGGTGACATATGAGGGGGGACAATTTAACCATGTTTCTTTGCTTTTATGTGAGAAGCTCACTCACTCAAGGAACTTTTCAAAATTAAGCTTTCCTTTTAAAAGGGATAAATATTCCATGTGAAGCGTGGCGGATCACGATGGATGCCTTCCTGTGAGCACTAGCTTTTTCTTATTTTGGCTGCTGATAGTCCAGTTGCAGAAAAGTGTCATGCACATGCGCAGCGTGGCATCAATCAGGGCCTGCCATCATGCCGGTCCCTAGAGATGGGCTTACATCTCCCCCTTACACCACTGTTTGTCTTCATCCTGCTAGCTAGTAGCAGCTCTGCCTCACCAACACGGTGATCCAGAACTTGACAAGGGATGAACTCCTAATCAATCCTGTCCGCGTAACTGTGCCGGCTGGCGAGTCGGCTGCGCTACCATGTCATGTTCCAAGGCCTAAAAATATTTTGTTATCATTTTCTTGGCCCAATTCTTATGTTATCATTTCCTTGAACATATCACGCATTAACTATGTCTTCTATTATCATTTGCCTGACCATATCAATCATTGACTCTCTCTTGAGCTATTATTGCACACTTTGCTTTTATTCGTAGATTCTTTTAATGTAGCGACATTATAGTGATATCCATATATTATCATATAAGAACTACACATTTTTTCCCCATTGAAATAACTAAAGACCATGCCCATCACTTTGTAGTGAGATTATAGTCTAATGCTTACATGCTTACATTAAAACTACACAACTTTATTCCATAGAAATAAGATAATCCCTATGTCACACTTATGTGAAAAGATTAGCAGAGGAGAGAGAGCTTCAGCTCTCACAAGCACACAAATACTCACACAACAATGGAGAAGGCACACATAGAGATGGAAGGTCTACTTCTCGCTGTCAGAAAAGGTCTACAAAAGATAAGTGAAAGTACTATGTACAAGCGGTCCATAATGTTAACGTGCTATGTAGGTGATTTGATAAGATAAGTATACCATAACGCGGTGGACTAGGTTTGTGTAGTCTATCCATAGAATTGTTGATGAAGATCCATCATGTCAACTACTACCAAATGTGCTACTGGTGTGTAAAGATGGAAATGGTCACCTAGGCACATCCTGAGTGTCATCTTTTGTTCAGCTTGACATCTCTAGGACTCCTAGCATCGTGAAGAATCTACGAAGCTTCTCTGCTCCCAAGGCCTTGGTGAAACTGTCAGATACCTACTCCTCTATGCTGATGTACACAAGATCAACATCTCTTGCCATGAACTTCTTTCTAATGAAATGATCATGGATCTCTATCAGGGGAAAAATAAGATGCCTCCATGAATATATGAGCGTAGGTGGGTTGGCAATTATTCCTCCTATATAAATATTAAATTATAGAAAATGGGGTGAATGTTTTCCAAAATTGCCTCAAAATGTCTAAAATTGGGTAAATATTTTCTAAAATCCTTCAAAACAACTAAACTTTGGGAGAATGTTTCAAGATATAGGGTGAATTCTTATGTGGAAAAACCCTAGAAAATAGCCAATTGGTGTAGATTAGCCCCTATTTCTTCCCTTGAGCTCTATGTTTTTGGTCCTTACATGAAACACTAGGTTCTTGGCCAATTGTACATGTCCACATGCATCCCCAAATCTCCTAGTAACTTACATATCCTAGCTACCTTGAATATGCTACCATCGTAGCACCATTGCACGCAACTATCGGATTGCTTCTTTCTACGCCATGTAAAAGCACCTACTAGTATATTGTCTATCCAAGATGCTACCAACCCAATCTACATGAGTGTATCCACATACCTCCAACTATAGAGCACCCTCATAGAAGAGGCCATAATCTATTGTGATGTAGCATAGTGTGCACCTAATAATATCCAAATGTGGTTTCCCATTGGAACCTACATAAACTAGTTTTTCAACCGAAATATGTAGTTGATGTTTAGCTCATTGATTCATCATGTAGATGAAGCTACCCACTATCTTCCATAGTGCATAGTGGCATTCTCTAAAATCTCACTTGCATTTGCACTCAGCTTGCTATTCTAGTCCCAATGGCATAGAAACGGGTTTATAGCTAGCACAACCATACTATATTTGAACAAGATGTCTAATGCATAATTTCTTTATGATAGCCGCATTCCCTCAGCAATATGGATAACATGTCCAATGTATGCGGTCTCTATGAATAGACATATGACCTTTGGTGTCTTGATGACCTTAATGCTAAGAAAGTATCTCAAGTCACCCAAATACTTCATATCAAGCTTCTTCTTTATTAGGAGAACCTTTATATTCTCAACTTCATTTTCATTGTTAACCCGAACATTAAATTCATCCACATAGAAGGTGATGACCACAATCCCCTCATCACTCTTTCATGCATAGAGTGAATGATCAACAATTGACATATGAAAGCCAATGGTAATAAGATATTGTGCAATTGTATCATGTCATGCTCTTAGTACCTGGTCTAAGCCATACAACACTTTATATAGCCTGCACACATAATCAAGGTGACTTAAATTCTCATAACCAAGTAGCTAGTCTAAAGATACTTCTTTAGGAAACTCACCATGTACGAACGCATTCTTCATATTGATCTGATGTAAAACCTGAAAAGATGCAGGGGGGAAGAGAGCTTGAGCTCTTGCAAGCACACACACACACTCACAAAACCCTAATAGAGAACACACAAGGTGAGAGGCTAAAAATCTTCATCTACTTCACTCAACACTCAACACACAATATACAAAGATAAGAGTATACACAATATGAAAGGTACTCAACCAAGTACATACAAGGGTTCTCTATAGTGTGAACTCGACTAAATGAGCTGGCACTATAACTATGCCAGTCTCTAGAATGGTTGTCACACAGCCTGTCATCCCACTGGCTGCATATCACCCATGATCTCACCAACCATGCCCGTGGTGTAAGTGTGGGGCCTATCCCCCAAGCGGGTCATCAATGTGCACCGCCTCACTAGACGAGCTCGATATCTAAACACTCCCCCTCGAGCTCAACTCCATCTCATGTACACCAAGTGAAGCTCTAAATCTGCGGAGCTTCTCTGTACCCAATGCTTTGGTGAAGATGTCAGCTACCTGATCCTGTGTGCTGACATAAACAAGGTCAAGGTCTCCTGCCAAGACCTTCTCTCTGACAAAATGGTAGTGGACCTCTATATGCTTCGTGCGAGCATGAAAAACTGGGTTCTTGGCCAACTGTATACTGCTAATGTTGTCACAGAAAATGACAACTTGTCTATCCACTGATAGACCCAAATCTACAAGTAGCTTTCTCAACCAAGCTACGTCACATGCTGCCATAGCAGCTCCTTTGTACTCGGCCTCTGTAAGTACTGGATAGAGCAACGGTAGGCTGCTTCTTGCTGCTCCAAGTCACAGCAGCACTCCCCAAAGAAAACATGAATCCACTGGTAGATCTTCTATCTGAGATACTACCAGCCCAATCAGCATCTATGTACCCATGTACACATATCTCTATCCCAGTCTCATAGAATAGTCCACAATGCAAAGTAGACCTCACATACCTTAGTATGCGTCTCAATGCATCCAAATGTGGTTTTCGTGGAACCTGCATAAACTGACTCACCAACCCAACAACATAGCTCAAATCTGGTCTGGTGATCGTCATATAGATCAAGCTTCCTACTATGCGCCTATACATAGTAGGATCCTCCAAGATCTCTCCTGAATCTGCACTCAACTTGCCATTCTGATCCAATGGCACTGAGATAGGCTTACAGCCTCTCATACCATATTTGGACAACATGTCCAAGCCATACTGTCTCTGCAGTAATCCAATACCATGTGGTGACCTAATCACCTCAATGTCCAAGAAATATCTGAGCTCCCCCAGATCCTTCATCTCGAACTTCTGTCTAAGCAAGATCTTTACATCAAAGATCTCTGCATCATGGTCCCCCGTAATGATCAAGTCATCTACATAGATGACAACAAGCACAACCCCTCTATCACCATGTCTCACATACAGCGAGAAATCTGTATTGGCTACATGAAAGCCAATAGTGACAAGATATTTAGAAATCTTGTTAGACCATGCTCTTGGTGCTTGTTTTAAGCCATACAAGGCTTTCTTCAACCTGCAAACATGCTCGGGGTGACTCACATCCTCATAACCAGGTGGCTGCAACATATACACCTCTTCTTGCAAATCCCCATGCAAGAATGCATTCTTTACATCCATCTGATGTAAAGACCATTGCTTTGATGAAGCCACTGCTATCACAACTCTCACTATTGCCATCTTGGCAACTGGGCTGAAAGTTTCCTCATAATCAATGCCATATGTCTGCGCATATTCTTTGGCTACCAATCTAGCCTTGTACTTATTTATGCTTCCATCACTGTTATGTTTTACTTTGTACACCCACTTGCATCCAATGGCTTTCTTGCCTTTAGACAATTGCACTAAATCCCAAGTCTCATGTCCATATAGTGCATTCATCTCTTCATCCATAGCTTTCTCCCAACACACATTTCCAACAGCCTCATCAATGCATGTGGGCTCTACAACCTGCACAACCTTTGCCATATATGCATAGTGATGTGCCACATAACCATCATAGGTAAACCTCTACATAGGGTTTTTCACTCTCCCAGATCTTCACAGCTTTTCATTCATGGCTTCCATAGCCTTCTTTACACCAGGTGTTCTCATAGCTGGGATCCCAAGCTCCTCATCAAGGCTCATCTCTGAGCCACTAGATTCTCCATCAACATGAGAATGCCCTACAGAAATGTCAGGCATACCAAGGGGCTCAACCACTTTCTCTTTTCCTTTACGTGATGTACTAATCACATTTGCAGGACTGGTGTTCTGACGCAACCTCCCACTCCATGGTCTATCAATAGACCCACTAGATGAGGACTCTCCTTGTCCACTCAAAGACTGTGATTACTGACCTGCATTCTATGCAACCACACTTCCACTCACATCAATAGACCCACTCCATGGTCTATCAATAGACCCACTAGATGAGGACTCTCCTGGTCCACTCAAAGACTGTGATTACTGACCTGCATTCTATGCAACCACACTTCCACTCACATCAGCCCCAACAGCTTCTTTTTCAACAGCATACCAGCTGCTCATCTCATCTCATCAAAGACAACATCCTTGCTTACCCTCAACTCACGTGTAGTAGGGTTATAACACCTGTATCCCTTTTGCTCAAGGGAATATCCAATAAACACACATTTTTCAGCTTTCGGATCCATCTTAGTTCTCAGCTCATCTGACACATGCACATATGCAATGTATCCAAAAACTTTCAGATGAGACAAATCAGGTTTTCTACCAGTAAACCTCTCCTCTGGAGTTACATCATGTATGGCTGCAGTTGGAGTCCTGTTCATGATGTATATAGCTGTAGAAATAGCCTCAGCCCAATAGCTATACGGCATATTTTTCTCTTCCATCAATGCTCGCGCAATCTCAGCAATGTGCCTGTTTTTCTGCTCAGCAACTCCATTTTGCTGCGGAGTGTATCTGCATGTAACTGTCTCCGAATACCATTCTTCTTCAAAAATTCAGAGAACTCATTGGAGAAGTACTCTCCCCCTCCATTTGACCTTAGACACTTTACATATTTCCCTGTTTGCTTTTCAACCAAAACTCTGAAATTCTGAAAGTGAGTGAACACCTCACTCTTCTCCTTCATGAAATATACCCACACTTTCCTTGTGTGGTCATCAATGAATGTCACATAACCTGCAGCCTCTCATAGACATGGTCTTCGTAGGACCCCATACATCTGAATGCACAACATCTAGTGCATTTCTGCTATCTGTTACATGGAAATACATGCTTTGTTTGCTTTCCAAATTGGCATGCTTCACATATTCTCTGCATACCTTCCACTTTAAATTTTGGCAGCCCTTTCACAATTCCTTTAGTCTTCATAGACTTCATTCGCTGCACATTCACATGTCCAATTCTTTTATGCCAGATGTCTGTGTCTACAACAATTCCAGAACCATTTGCAAACATCGCAGCACTCATTTCAAGCATTTCTACATTCAACGTAAACATTCTGCCCACTCTGTTGCCTTTTGCAACCAACCTGCACTTGTCTTTAAAGTCTTCAACATAACAACCATCAGGGTTAAACCGAACCTGCAAACCCTGCTCAATCATCTGGCCAACTGAAACCAGATTCTTTGTTATGTTCGGTACATGAAGTACATCTGCAAGGTACTTCACTTTGCCATCCTGCATAGACAATGGCACATCTCCAACATGGGCAATTGGATGAGCAGTGTCATCCCCTGTTTCCACAAAACCCGGTCTTTCCGAGTTTTTCATCTCCTTAAACCACTCTCCATGACTTGTTATGTGGTTCGAAGCACCTGAATCAACATACCACACATCATCCTTTTGTGCTGCTTCAACATTTTTTGACATGGCATTCATGACATGCTGCATAACAAACAACCTTTCATTATCCTCATTGTTTCTGCTCGAGGATGCATAGTTGTTTTGCTACAATTTTCCATTTTGCATGTCGGTCTACTTCTTAAACATTCTGCCTGCACATGTCCAGGCTTACCATAATAAAAGCATCCACGTGCATCGTTATACTGCCTTTGCCAATTTCCACGGCCTCTTTGACTCCCCCTGCCTCTGAATTGGCCTCTTGCACTTGCGTGTTGTTGTTGTTGTTTGTGAATTCCGGGACTGTTGTTGTTGCTACCTGGCCATAATTCTGATTACCTGTTCGGCCACCTCCTTGACCACATCCACGGCCTCCTCTACCTCTTCCTCTTCCTGAACTTGTGTAGAAGGCCTGTTGCTCTGAATTGTTTTTGTTTTGTGAAGACTGTTGGTCTTCACCCAAGCTCTTCTCTTCTATAATCAGCATAGACACCAAATCTGTAAAATTGGGAATGTTTTCTTGAGTCTGAATAGACTCTTGAATGCCTTGTATTGTGGCCCGAGACCACATGGACAGACTTCCACCTTATCATCATCATCTACTACTAACACACCAATAGATGCAAGGGATTCCACAATACCCTTTATCTTCAACGCATAGTCATTCACAGACATGCTCTTTTTCTCCACAGTATGAAGTTCATTCTTCAACTGTATCTTACGTGCCTTGGTATTTGTTTCATAGAGCTCTACCAAGGTGTCCCATGCCTCCTTGGGGGACTTGGCATCTTGAATGTGCCCAATCATGGTGTCCTGTATACTAATGGAGAGCCAATACATTACTTTCCTGGCTCCTTGGTTCCAGTCTTTAAACTCTTTCACATCTGCAGTAGTCGGCGATATCTCTGGTGCCTCTTCATGCTCACCTTCTATGTAGTCCCAATAGCCCTTTTTCATCAAGAAATTTGTTAGCCTGAACCTCCAAGCATGGAAGTTATTCTTATCACGCTTCTCACAAACTTTTGTATTTTCTGCAGCGGTACTCTAGTACATGCAAATGTCACAGCCAGTGACCTCAATGTGCATACATACACCCAATGGCAACTGTTAACCTCCTTGCAGCACACACAGTGTCTGCACAGTCAATCTGTCTTCCTGCAGTTCTTAAAACAGAGTTCTACAGAGAATCGAAGACTTACCCGCAGTGCTCGAAATCGCCTGCCGAAGACTTACCCGCAGTGCTCAAAATCGCCTGCTTTTCGAAAAAACAGAGGTCCAGACGCACCCGAAACGCGTTTTTGGCCTAGAAATTTCTTCCCGATAGGACAGTATAGTTGCCTTAAAGCTTTACTCCCGCGAAGAAAGCTCCTCAATCAGAGATCGTTTGTCGGTGCCTCCCGTAGAGCTCCAGAGACAAGGGTGTAGTCACTAACACAAATAGGGAAGAGTAGTTGAAGCTCTTACCCTTGTACCGCTTCTTGTGGTTCTCTTGCTTGCAGCTCAGCCCTTAGCATGAACCAGGCTCTGATACCATGAAAAGATGTAGGGGGAAAGAGATCTTGAGCTCTTGCAAGCACACACACACTCATAAAACCCTAATAGAGAACACACAAGGTGAGAGGCTGAAAATCTTCATCTACTTCACTCAACACTCAACACACAATATACAAAGATAAGAGTACACACAATATGAAAGGTACTCAACCGAGTACATACAAGGGTTCTCTATAGTGTGAACCCGACTAAATGAGCTGGCGCTATAACTATGCCAGTCTCTCTAGAATGGCTGTCACACAGCCTATCATCCCACTGGCCGCATATCACCCATGATATCACCAACCATGCCAGTGGTTTAAGTGTGGGGCCTATCCCCCTGGCGGGTCATCAGTGTCCACTGCCTCACTAGATGAGCTGGATATCTCAACAAAACCCAACATTTCACTTAATGAGTATGATTTTGACTTGTATTCTATGCAGCCACCTACTGCTATGCAGCATCGACCCCAATCAAACAATTGCTCATGTCATCAAAGACAACATCCTTGCTCATCCTCATCTCACGTGTGATAGGGTTATAACATCTCTACCTCTTTTGGTCAAGGGAGTAACTAAAAAAAACACATTTTTCATCCTTTGGATCCAACTTTGTACATAATATCTCACATGTGATAGGGTTATAACATTTGTAACCCTTTTCCTCAAGGGAGTAGCCAATGAACACACATGTTACATCCTTTGGATCCCACTTTGTAACATCTCACACGTCATAGAGTTATAATAGATGTAGCCATTTTTCTCAAGGAAGTAACAAATGAACACACATTTTTCATCCGTTGAATCCAATTGGTTCCGTAGATCATCATGAATGTGTAAATATACAATGTATTCAAACACTTTCAAGTGTGACAAATCTCATTTTCTTCTAGTATACGTCTCCTTTGGAGTCACACCATGCACTACTATTGGGGAGTCCTATTCATTCCGACCTTAATGGAGTCTTCTTGGGCCCTTTTATTTGGCAGTTTAAGGGAGTCAAACCTTTTCTCTTAAGAAGAAACGTTTTCTAATTTGAAGCTTCAAAACGGCTACTTTATTCGAATTTGAATTTTGGAGGGAAAATGGAATTTAAAATCTAGCAGATAAAACCATATCATGTAACATATCTATGGAAAGCTCTTGATGCATAGATCACAGATCTGTAATCTCCGCTCAAATCGAAGCTTGTATGTAGAAGTTATGGAGGTCCAAAAATTGTAAAATTGCCCCCCTCCCCTTTTGGGGGGAAAAGTGCACCCTTTGACCACTCTTACACCTCTCTTAATCACCCATGGTTTTTGCTTACATGGCGAGCTCCTATTTGTCAAAAAGTTAAACGTTTCCATAACCTCATGGCAAATTAAAGGGCCCAAAAAGACTCCATTGAGTTCCTAATGTATATTGTAAAATGTAATCTCT
The DNA here is from genome assembly GCF_041138505.1 of Cibotium barometz. Taxonomy (NCBI): domain Eukaryota; kingdom Viridiplantae; phylum Streptophyta; class Polypodiopsida; order Cyatheales; family Cibotiaceae; genus Cibotium; species Cibotium barometz. The sequence goes on along the minus strand of NC_141069.1, from coordinate 46,906,695 downwards.
ACTACTTCAGCCCAATGATGGTGAGGCATACTCTTATCAATGCATGAGCAACCTCTGTAATGTGTCTATTCTTCCACTCAATACCATTATGTTGTAGAATGTCCTTTCATGTGAATTTCCACTAAATGTAATGCTTTCTCAAGTACTCACACTGAGCTCATTATTAGAGTACTCTCCCCCTCCATCTGACCTTAGGCAGTTAACCTGAAAGTGTATTTGCAGAGTGTACATGTATGTGAATTGCCTCTGAATTTCATGCTTTCTCAAGTACTAACTAAACTCATTGGCACTTAACTTACAAGCCTGTTTTCTTTTCAGCTTCTACTAACATTTTGAAATTCTGAAAGTGAGTAAACACTTCACTTTTATCTTTCATGAGACATATGAAAGATACGTACTAATGATATCCTCCCATTGATGTTGTCTTTATCATAAACATATGAGTGCACCACATCAAGTTCTCTCTTACTTACATTCCTGCCATGTGAAAATACATTCTTTGTTTGCTTTCCAAATAGACATGCTTCTTAGCATACTTTATGCATTCCATCTCCCTTAAACTTTGTCAAACGTGTAATAATTTCTAAATTCTACATAAACTTCAATTGCTACTCATTCACATGACCAATATATATTTCTGCCAGCTATCTATATCGACCACAGCACCTGAACCTTGTGCAAACATAATAACTTTCACCTAGTGTATGCTTACATCTAAAGTAAATATATTCCCATTATTTTTTACTTTGTAACCAAATGGAATTTATTGTTGAAGTCCTCAAAATAGCAGCCCTTAGGATTAAAGTATACTTGCAAAGCGTGCTCAATCATCTACCCAACCAAAACCAAATTCTTTGTTATGTTAGAGACACATGAAGTATATTAGCCAAGTACCTCATCTTGACATCTTTCATAGCCAATGGCACATCCCCACAATGTGAGAAATATGATGAGCCATGTCATCCCTCATCTTTACATAGCCTAGTTTTCCTAGATTTTTGACTATCTCTAAACCATTCACTTGACAATTCATGTGGGGTTAGAGACTCCCGAATCCAAATACCATACATCATCACCATTTATGGATACATATACAATCATTAAGTTCAACATGTGCTGCATAACAAACAAATGCCCACATCTAACTTCAGCTTACTTGAAGACACATAATTGATTTGCTCTGCAACTTACCACTTTTTATGTCACTCTACTTGGTTTGCCACCATAAAAGCAATTCTTTGAACCTGATCATGATTGTTATCTTTGCCAATTCCCTCACATTATCTTGCTCCCCCTACCTTGATAGAGTATTAGCATTATGTATATGCTATATATCATAGTGTTTGCCACACTGATTGAAAGCCAATACATGACTTTCCTTGCACTCTGGTTCTAGTCTTTGAACGCAGTTATCTCTGTTGAAGTAGTGTTCTCTTCACATAAGTCTGGAGGCTCCTCATTATCTTGAACATAGTCCCTGTTCCACGGGAACACTCATGGGAACACGGATTATGGAAGGAGGCCGGAAGCAATTAATGTGAGAGAGTGGGATTGTAGCCATGGGAACATAAAGACGCACATAATTTTTCCATATTTTTGTACCGAAGTGCAATGTAAATCGTTTTAGGCCAATGTGGGTTCTAAATGAGAGTTCTAAGTGTATTAAGCAAGGCTCACTTATGGGGTTGTCCACCCATGTGTGAAAGAGGCCTAGGGTTAGGGTTAGTGACATCTCTATATAAAAGAGATGTTAGCTAAAGAAAGAGGATGTTTTTGGCCATTCTCATAAGCTATTGAGTGAAGCTCTTGAGCTCTCAAGCTATGGCAACTCTCTAACTCTCTCTATTGTACTCTAATGAGCATCAAGCTCCAATGAGTATAGCTCCAGTTCTTTCTCTTAATCTGTTTTAGCATCATTGAAGTAGATTAATCTATGATTAGTTGAATGCTTCTTTCTTTCTCTTGTGTATGCATGCATATAGTGTGTGTGTGTGTAGTCTCCATTGATGCAAGCTCTTGCCCACTTCATTGGAAATGAGTTATTCATGGATAGACTCTCTCTATGAGCTTGTGGGTTTGTGAATGTTACATTCTATGCTTGCTTAAGCTTGTGGGCCAGTAGATGCATGCTTATGGGTTTGCTGGCAGTAGGGAAAGCTAAGATTTAATCAAAGTTTAAATGGGATTAAGAGATTGCCATGCATTGCTTGTTCTCTTGATTAGTGTAGTGGGTTTAAGGGATTGAGAGATTGATTGAGGTGTTGAATGGTTGAATCGTCAAGTGGTGGTTCGTGTATGTGAGCTCTCCCGCAAGGGATAAGCCTTCATGCACTAATCGGGTCGAGTCCTCGGATTAACATTGTGTTTCTCAACACATTTGTTGATCGGTAGTACTCTATGAGCACTATATTGCACGGTAGAGAGAACCGTTCTTCAATGGTGCCGCTGCTGCCGGCGGCGGGGAACGAGTGCCTACATTAGTTGAGCACCAGACACACACTACCACTCCTTGTTAAGCTCCAATCGGTTGCAAAACTGTTGGATAGGAGAGCAGGCTTTGGGACTAATTTTGGTACTTATTTAAGACTAATTTGTTGTTAAATTCTCTTTAATTATCTTGCAATTTGAGTGCAATTGGCTAGCTATGCTTCTCCCTTGAGGTCAGGACAAGGAGTCAACACACGGGAAGGACTGGAGGTAGGCGCTAAACCTTCCAAATTCAATTTGTGTGCAAAAGAGAGAGGCCTTTTTGGCATTTCTGTAGGATAATTTTTGCTGTCTGAGGTTAATTTTTATAGTTTCAATTTTCTGCATGTTCGTTTTATTTTCTGTTCTTAGCTTAGTTTAGTTTTCTGCATCTTTAATTTTGTGCATTTTAGTTCTGTGTTAAACCTGCATTTTAGTTCTCTGTTAAACCTACCTGTAGAGAAACTGAAATCTGTACACACACATGAAGATTGAACATTTCGAATTCGCTGCAAATCTCACAGCTGCACACGCATTGAATTCGCTGCAAATCTCACAGCTGCACACGCATTGAGTTCACTGCACATGCACTTCAAAAAAGAAAGAAAAAAAGATATTGTGCAATCATATCATGTCATGCTCGTAGTACCTGGTCTAAGCCATACAACACTTTACATAGCCTGCACACATAATCAAGGTGACTTAAATCCTCATAATCAAGGTGACTTAAATCCTCATATAACCAAGTAGCTAGTCTAAAGATACTTCTTTAGAAAACTCACCATGTAAGAATGCATTCTTCATATTGATCTGATGTAAAACCCAACATTTTAACACAACCCACTGCAATAAAGCTCTCACAATCCCATCTCGGCGCAACAACATTGAATGCCTCCTCATATTGAATGCCATAGATCTGGCAACCAAGCTCGCCTTATATTGGTTGCTTATATTTGAATTGTTCTTCACTTTGTATACTCAGTTACATCTAATAGCCTTTTTATTCGGACGTAAAGGCACCCGTCCCGTACCTTATTTGCATCCAATGTAACCATTTCTTCATCTATGGTTTTCTCAAAATGTACCTAACCAATAGCATCCTTTAAAATAAGTGCATTCAATCTCCTGCACAACCTTTGCCATATATGCATAATGGAGCTACATAACCATCATATGTCAGTCTGTGAGAATAGGGTTTTTGCCCCTACCTAACTTGCATGGTCCTCATCTAACCTTAGTGTCCTTGCAGCTTTACCCTTCCTTACACCAGGTGTTGTAATAGAGCTACAACATCAAACTCCTTATAAAGTCTCTTCGATGATCCACTAGACTCTCCATCAACATATTATTGCCCTATGAAAATGCCAAGCATATCAAGAGACTCATCAACCTTCTCTTTAAGCTATGATGCACTGTTGTTAAACCTGTAGGACTAAGTTTTTGATGTAGCTTGTCACTCATGATGGTCTATCATTAGACTCAGTGCTAGAGGAGTCTCTTGGTTCACTTAATGAGTATGATTTTGACTTGTATTCTGTGCAACCACCTACTGCTATGCAGCATCGACCCCAATCGAACAACTGCTCATGTCATCAAAGACAACATCCTTGCTCATCCTCATCTCACGTGTGATAGGGTTATAACATCTCTACCTCTTTTGGTCAAGGGAGTAACTAATAAAAACACATTTTTCATCCTTTGGATCCAACTTTGTACATAATATCTCACATGTGATAGGGTTATAACATTTGTACCCTTTTTGCTCAAGGGAGTAGCCAATGAACACACATTTTACATCCTTTGGATCCAACTTTGTAACATGTCACACGTCATAGAGTTATAATAGATGTAGCTATTTTTCTCAAGGAAGTAACAAATGAACACATATTTTTCATCCGTTGGATCCAATTGGTTCCGTAGATCATCATGAATGTGTAAATATACAATGTATTCAAACACTTTCAAGTGTGACAAATCTCATTTTCTTCTAGTATACGTCTCCTTTGGAGTCACACCATGCACTACTATTGTGGGAGTCCTGTTTATATTGTAAAATGTAGTCTCTACTACTTCAGCCCAATGATGGTGAGGCATACTCTTATCAATGCATGAGCAACCTCTGTAATGTGTCTATTCTTCCACTCAATACCATTATGTCATAGAACGTCCTTTCATGTGAATTTCCACTAAATGTACATAATGCTTTCTCAAGTACTCACACTGAACTCATTAGAGTACTCTCCCCCTCCATCTGACCTTAGGCACTTAACCTAAAGCCTATTTGCAGAGTGTACATGTATGTGAATTGCCTCTAAATTTCATGCTTTCTCAAACTCATTGGCACTTAACTTACAAGCCTGTTTTCTTTTCATCTTCTACTAACATTTTGAAATTCTGAAAGTGAGTAAACACTTCACTTTTATCTTTCATGAGACATATGAAAGATACGTACTAATGATATCCTCCCATTGATGTCATCTTTATCATAAAAATATGAGTGCACCACATCAAGTTCTCTCTTACTTACATTCCTGCCAATGTGAAAATACATTCTTTGTTTGATTTCCAAATAGACATGCTTCTTAGCATACTTATGCATTCCATCCCCCTTAAACTTTGGCAAACGTGTAATAATTTCTAAATTCTACATAGACTTCAATTGCCACTCATTCACATGACCAATATATATTTCTGCCAGCTGTCTATATCGACCACAACACCTGAACCTTTTGCAAACATAATAACTTTCACCTAGTGTATGCTTACATCTAAAGTAAATATTTTCCCATTCTTTTTTCCTTTGTAACCAAATGGAATTTATTGTTGAAGTCCTCAAAATAGTAGCGCTTAGGATTAAAGTGTACTTGCAAGGCGTGCTCAATCATCTACCTAACCAAAACCAAATTCTTTGTTATGTCAGGCACATGAAGTATATTAGCCAAGTACCTCATCTTGACATCTTTCATAGTAGCCAATGCCACATCCCCAATGTGAGCAATATGATGAGCCATGTCATCCCTTATCTTTACATAGCCTAGTTTTCCTAGATTTTTGACATCTTTAAACCATTCACTTGACAATTCATGTGGGGTTAGAGACTCTCAAATCCAAATACCATATGCAATCATTAAGTTCAACATGTACTGCATAACAAACATATACAATCATTAAGTTCAACATGTACTGCATAACAAACAAATGCTCACATCTAACTTCAGCTTACTTGAAGATACATAATTGATTTGCTCTGCAACTTACCATTTTTTATGTCACTCTGCTTGGTTTGCCACCATAAAAGCAATTCTTTGAACCTAATCATGATTGTTATCTTTGCCAATTCCCTTAGATTATCTTGCTCCCCCTACCTTGATATTGGCTAGAGTGTTGGCATTATGTATATGTCGTATATCATAGTGTTTGCCACACTGATTGAAAGCCAATACATGACTTTCCTTGCACCTTGGTTCTAGTATTTGAACGCAGTTATCTCTGTTGAAGTAGTGTTCTCTCTTCACACAAGTTTGGAGGCTCCTCATTATCTTGAACATAGTCCCAAATTTTCTTTTTCATTAGGAAATTGGTATTCTAAACTTCCACACGTGGAAGGTATTCTTGGTGAAGCTTCTCATTGACAATTTAGTTGATGTTGTTAGACATCTTTGGTTACAACAATCATAAATCTGTTAGCAAATAGATAATGTTTGTATGTTGTTGGCAATCATAGGAGATCTATCATGGAGCTATAAAGGATTAAATATCTCCATTATGGTGGAGTGTAAAGAAGAGAGAGAATGATAAGCTTGAGCACACAAGAGAGAGCAAAGTGGACACAACACAAGATGAATGTATTATGAAAGATGATTAAACCACCAAGTACAATACCATTTTGTAGGCATCAAATCAAATTTAGGAATTTTGGAAAATATGCACAATTTTGGGACAATTCTTTGTTAGATCCAATACAATGTTTACTGTGCGATATGCAAGATTTATTATTGGATGTTCTCAACAAGCATTTGAATAATGCAATATGATTTATATACTATTGTACATTTGTAACAAGTATATATGATGTTGGTGGGATGTAAATTTGCATGCACACACACACACACATGCACACCAAGAATTAAGTTTGTTTATATCACATAGCCTCCAGTTGACCATCAAACACAGAAACTTTAACAAAGAAAGGATATTCAATGTAACTTTAAGTTGTAAGAAAGACTAGGTGATAGAATTAAAAAGATCACCATCTATATTGAATCAAAATTCTTAAACAATGGGTGAACCATAAATCTAAAAGCTTAAGAAAGCCTTACAATCTGAATAATGATTGAACTATGAGTTTGGTAGCTTCATACAACATTGCTAAAAGATTACGAAGCTACTTGCCCATGTGCTAACAAATCATTCTTGCTCAACTGCACTGACGTGTGATGGTGCCTCACTTTCATGTTGATTCAATTGATTCTGTTTGGCCTTGAGTATTATAGCCTTTGGAATCTTGATTTTCTCTGGAAGTCGTCCACCCTTGGGCTTCCATGCCCAAATGATCCCAGTGCTGAGGATCATTTCTATTCCCCGATACTTGTTCCATCAATCCTTATAAACCTCCACATCACTTGCATTCTTCTTCTTTGAAATTGGTGTCCAATATTGTATCTAAACTTGTAGGTAGTTTATCGAGTTGTTGTTTTGATCAACATCACTTGTTGTCACTCCCAGCCATATTGGGTAATTTGCATCACAAGTTTGCATTCTTCTTCTTTGAAATTGGTGCCCAATATTGTATCTAAACTTGTAGGTAGTTTATCGAGTTGTTGTTTTGATCAACATCACTTATTGTCACTCCCAGCCATATTGGGTAATTTGCATCACAAGTTTGCATTCTTCTTCTTTGAAATTGGTGCCCAATATTGTATCTAAACTTGTAGGTAGTTTATCGAGTTGTTGTTTTGATCAACATCACTTGTTGTCACTCCCAGCCATATTGGGTAATTTGCATCACAAGTTTGTACAAGCACAAAATCTCCTTTAGACACATCAAGAGTCGGGTTGAACTCTTCAGCAGGTCTGTTGCACATTGTACCACAATAATAGTCCTCATTTACATCAAACCTTCCATCTACATCATCCTCCACTTGAAGATTAAGAGGCTCAGCTTTTTCGCATACACTCCTTGGCCAAAAGTCATGAAATCCAATGTCTTCCCTTGCACTAGGGGTTTGCATGTTTAGCATAAGATTCACCCACATTAGGAACTCAATGGAGTCTTCTTGGGCCCTTTAATTTGCCATGAGGTTATGGAAACATTTAACTTTTTGACAAATAGGAGCCCGCCATGTAAGCAAAAACCATTGGTTTGTAAGAGAGGTGTAAGAGTGGTCAAAGGGTGCACTTTTTCCCCCAAAAAGGGGGGAGGGGGCAATTTTACAATTTTCGGACCTCCATAACTTCTACATACAAGCTCCGATCTGAGCGGAGATTACAGATCCGTGATCTACGCATCAAGAGCTTTCCATAGATATGTTACATGATATGGTTTTATCCGCTAGATTTTAAATTCCATTTTCCCCCCCAAATTCAAATTCGAATAAAGTAGCCGTTTTGAAGCTTCAAATTTGAAAACGTTTCTTCTTAAGAGAAAAGGTTTGACTTCCTTAAACTGCCAAATAAAAGGGCCCAAGAAGACTCCATTGAGTTCCTAATGATAGGCAAGGACCGGATTGATCCACTTAGCATAATCACTTTGGTCTCCTTTCTCTTGCAAGTGCTCTTTCCACCAATTGACATGTTTTTTTAAGCCCTCCACAACCTTCTGATTTTCCTTAACATACTCAAAGGGTGGTAATACTTTTGGAAAACCTTCAGAAAGCTTGGGTCCTCCCTGGTCATTTCTCTTCCATAACTCTATACCGCTTTCTGGTAACCAATCAACATTTTTGGGGTGTACTTTGTATTGCATCAAAGGTATTCCATCACTCATATAAAACCTGAATTGCAATGGCTTTGAGTGTCCAATCAAGCTATCGGCTCCATCATGTAAGCATCCCTTGACAAAGCCTTTGAAGCCTGCCACCTTTTGTAGGAGAAAGGGTGCTGGATGCATGCTAACACACTCATTAAAGATCTTCATCAAATGTGGAAATGTGAAAATGGTTTGTTTCCTCAACTTCTTAGAGAAGCAACTAAACAATGCATCGATATCTTCATGAGTATGACCAACCATAAGAAAACCAAGCTGCACCATGTCAAACACTCCTCGTGCAACCAATAGGGATTGCAACAACAACGTCCTTGGCAATCTCTTGAAAAATGTCCTTGAATTTGATGGCATTAAACTTGAGGCATTGCCATTTCCCCTATCCTGCACATGTGTGTTAGTATGAAAGACTGACTGCATATGTGAAGAACAACTTCCCTCTGTATCCACATTTGTTTCTACATGTGTCTCTGCATCTGCATCCTCAATTCTCTACTTGCAATATGCATTTCTCTCCTTCAGCACTTCCATATGCTGATATAGGGCCATAGTAGTAGACAATCAAAAAGATCTGTTCGTGGTTTTGCATCTGAGTTTTGTGAGCTCAAGTCACCATACGTGTGTTGCTCTCCTCTTTTTAAGTTTCTTAAACATTTTGAGAGAGATGAAATTGTGAAGTTGGGATCACTTGGCCATAACCCCAAGGCAAAGTGACCATAAGCTGTTTGTCCATGTCCATGAGTGAGCATTCCTATTAAGGATACTAGAAGCCTCTCAACCCCATTGAGAGATTTAGGAACTGGTTTAATTTGTGGTATGGCAGTCTTGCCCATCTTATCATGTATAATACACAAAAACCTGTTTGGGTTCATTTCAGAAGAGCTCCTCCAAGCATAGTATAGATTTCTACAACTCATTTGCTGCAACATGCGTGCCCTTCTCTGTGCCATGTATCTGGCATGCTCCTCTTGATTTTTTGTTGATTCCAACTTGACCTTGATTGCCGTACAAATGTCGCATTTTAAGAAGGTGCTGCTTTTGATAAACTAACTGTCTTGAACTCTGTGTTCCACAATCTTGAGAATGATGGTTGTGATAGTGGCCGATATTTGAATGAGACAAGTGTGTCATTCACTTCACACAATATGTCCACCTGTTTGTACATTGCTGGTAGAACATGTTGGGTCTCACGGGCTCCATGCATAGTTGTCCTTGACCTATGTGGCATTTGATTGGCATTATTATCTATGAAGCCCTCTATGATTGATTTTGCCATCTCAACATGTGTCATGCCCTTCCGTATTATCCCACTATTGCCATGACTAACATTACATGCACCATTCAAGAACTTCTTTCTGAGCCTATAGAACATTGACTTACCAATGCCATGCATTACATACCATGCTTTACTACTACAAACCTTCTACCCATCAAATGTGAACTCAAAGCACTCGTCATCTTGACCTTGTCTATAGGCCATGCCCATCCAATCCAGTACAAATGTGTATCGTGCACTATAGCTATGTCCCCAAAAGTGTACCCTAGCTTGCATGATTTTGGATCTATCTCCAAATTGACATCGCTTCTTGCAAAAATCAATGGTTGCGACATTGTGAATGTTTGCAACATCACATTTTTTGCTAGCTCCATGGGTTTTATCATAATTTTTCATTACCCTTACTCTATGGACATAGCTCCTTTTCTTATTTGTCCCTTCAATGATATCATAGTCAGTGATCATGGCATCATGGTGTCTGTCACATCAGAACTATTACCATCATTGCCCTCTACATTAGCATCCTCTTTTTCATCACTTGAATTGTTTAGGCTGTCAATATTGTTTTGCATGAAGTGATCTTGAATACCCTCATCAATAGAAGAAGATTTTGTGTCCTTCACTAATGGTTCACCATTCTCAAATGTGAGTTGCCTGATCAGCCAACTTACCAAATTTAGACCTGAAACACAAGTTGAACTTGGATGCAAAGATCCTTCTATAATGACACCCAAGCTACTCTCCCTTAGTTCTCTACAATTTATAGCCTCGTATGGGTGGACCAGCAATACTACTCCATTGCGAAGTTTTGTAGATCTGTTGTCATCCCAGAGGATGACACTTTTCTCTTTCCAGCTCTCCCTATCTATAAAGTGATCTTCTTGATCAATTAGAAGTTCCACAAAATTATCCTCTTTGGTATTAGTAATGTCTTTGTCCATAACAAGGTTGACCAATGGCCATTTGATGATGCTTCCAACTGCTTGAGACATTGTTCTTGCATCCATTGTGGCAAATGGAATGAGAAATGTGTCATCAAAGCTTTGTTAAACATGTATTGCTGCACATGTCTCACCAATGAATTGAAAACCACATGTTTGAGATGCATCAATGGAATGAATAACCCCGCGTGCCTTCCTTTGCAGAACCATCAATGAGAAACACTAAAGCACCTTGTTTTAGAACCTGCAATCCCTGAGAAAATCAAGATCTCAATAAGAAAGATTGAAGCGATGTTTTTACGGTAGTACACAAAACTATAAATGTAACTCAATCTCAACATGAGTTCAGGCTCCAACCAAAGTTTGAATCTCACCTATCAATGCTAGTTTGCTAGGAGGCTTAGCCGCATCTAAAGCTTGAGCCTTGCCTACATATGCTAGCTTGTTAGTAGGAGTCTCCATGAGCCTCACCATCATATGTTAGTTTTCTAGGAGGCTCCGGTTAAAGTTATCATCCTCACTTGCATAATATATTAGTTTGCATATGTTAGCTAGAAGAGTAGGCTCCTCCAACAAAAGTTTGAGCCTCACCTGTGGATGCTAGTTCGCTTCTAGGAAGCTGAAAGTAAAGTTTGAACCTCACCCACAGATGCTAGTTTGCTTGGAGGCTCCAACCGAAGTTTTAGCCTCACCTTCATATGCTAGTTTGCTATTAAGAGGTCCCAATTGAAGTGATAATCCTCACCTCATGTATATGCTAGTTTTCCAAGAGGTAGGCTTCATCACCCTCTGCATCTGGCCACACCGTTTCATTGGGATATTGAGTCAAGGTATGGTGTCAATTAGCCATCAATGTTTCATAGCTACAAAAGGCAAAAGTGAGTGGTTACAACAGCGGTAGCAAAGGCAAAGAGAAAGCAATAGAGAGAAACAATATGCTAGTTTTCCAAGAGGTAGGCACCATCAATGTTTCATAGCTACAAAAGGCAAAGGTGAGTGGTTACAACAGTAGTAGCAAAGGCAAAGAGAAAGCAATAGAGAGAAACAATATGCTAGTGAAGAGAATGTGACATGGAAATGAGCAAATGGACATTGGATTTGAGACTCTTCTCCTTCGTGAGGCTCAAACAAACTCAAGTTTGAGCCATTGTGCATTATATAGATTTTAGTTAAATTTTTAATCGCATAGTTTATAAGTATATTTGGGTGTATGGGGAAAGAGGGAAGAAAAGAAGAAATCTGAATAGAGAGGGAAGCTAGGATAATCCCAGAGAACAAGTGGGTGTGGGTGAAGAAGTGTATATAAACAAAAGTGAAACTAACTATAATCAAAAGACGTGGTACCTGGGCTTGGGCTTGGGCTTGGGCTTGGGATTGGGCTTGGGGAAGAAACCGAAACCAAAACCTTCTTTCTGCCGCACCAGGACGACGCTCCTCGGCCAATCAGCACGGCGCTCCGCGTTGCACAGCTTCATGCTCAGCCAATCGGCTCCGCACCACACGGCTACCTTGCCACGCCCCTCTCCTCTCATGGTCGACGCTCCTCTCCCGTGCCGCACGGCTACCCCCCCGCCGCCCCTCATTCAGCGGGCTGCTCGACGCCCGGCCCGCCGCGCTCCTCTCCCGCTCGGCCAATTGGCGCATGTCTTGTGCTCCTCTCGTCTCAGTGCCCGCCCCGGCGCTCGACGCTCATCTCCCGTGCCGCACGGCTACCCCCCGCCCCTCGTTCAGCGGGCTGCTCGACGCCCGGTCCACCACGCTCCTCTCCCGCTCAGCCAATTGGCGCATGTCCTGTGCTCCTCTCGTCTCAGTGCCCGCCCCGGCGTGCCAGGCTCCTCTCCCGTAGTGAATTCAAATTTCCCCCCCAACTCCCGCCTTGCCCCGTTTGAAATTCAAATTTCCCCCCAACTCCCGCCCCGCCCCTCTCGTTTAAAATTCAAATTTCCCCCTTCCCCCTCTCATTCAGCAAATTCAAATTTCCCATCCATGTTTTAAAAAAAGAATGTCTCGCCTTAATTAGAAACAAAGTGTCTGACTGACCTCACACATCCCATCCATGTAAAAAAAAGAATGTCTCGCCTTAATTAGAAACAAAGTGTCCGACCGACCTTGCATTTGAACCAAACCAAAGGACCTGCGAACCCTAAACGCGATTCTACACCCAAAGCGATTCTGTGTGGTGAGCGAACACAATTCTGTGTGGTGAGTGTACAGTGCTCGTAATCGCCATCGTATGCAATAATCATCTCTGTTTCTTGTCACACTGAAGTACTCGCTCAGCCCTGCGTCCTCCTGCATTTCAAACAATTTCTTTTCCTCCCGCAATCGACACGTGTGCGTTGGTTCTCCGACCTCTGTTTCCTGCAAGACCATCACGCCCACACGCCATCAGAGACTTCAAGCATCTATCACGTCTATGCGACATCGGAGACTTTCATGCGCCCATCTGCGTTTCGTGTGTTCCCTCATTTCATTGAATACTTTACGCAGCAAGTAAGTCCTTCTTTAATTGATTGTCTATATCAATATAAACGCTTACTTGATTGCACGCTAAGTGTGCCATTTGTCAATCGTTGCTCGTCGTAGATTGTTTACACTTCTTGCTGCTCTCTTTTGTATCTTCACATATGTTGAGAACCTGTAAAACTGATCTTTGTGCACATTATAAAATCTAAATGACAAGGGTTCCCTATATAAACATGGTATATGTGTCACATATCTGAGTGCACAACTTGGATATAGACTCCACCTTAAGTTCGAGCCTCCCCTACATAGAACTTATGTGTTAACGCTCGACCTAGATTGAGTCTTTGTTCTCCATGTTAGTGTACCTCGGCCTTAAGGCTCCAACTTGAGTTTGAGCCTTTGCTCCTTTGCTCTCCATGCTAGTGCACCTCGGTCTTAAGGCTCGAACTTGAGTTTGAGCCTTTGCTCTCCATGCTAGTACACCCCGGCCTTAAGGCTCGAACTTGAGTTTGAGCCTTTTCTCTCCATGCTAGTGTACCCCGGTCTTAAGGCTCAAAATTAAGTTTGAGCCTTTTCTCTCCATGCTAGTGCACCCAAGCCTTAAGGCTCGAACTTGAGATTGAGCCTTCGTTCTCCATGCTAGTGTACCCCGACCTTAAGCCTCGAACTTGAGTTTGAGCCTTTGCTCTCCATGCAAGTGCACCCTAGTCTTAAGGCTCAAACTTGAGTTTGAGCCTTTGCTCTCCATGCTAGTGCACCTTGGCCTTAAGGCTCAAACTTCAGATTGAGCCTTTGCTCTCCATGCTAGTGCATCCCGACCTTAAGGCTCGAACTTTAGATTGAGCCTTTGTTCTCCATGCTAGTGTACCCCGGCCTTAAGGCTCGAACTTGAGTTTGAGCCTTTGCTCTCCATGCTAGTTCACCCCGGTCTTAAGGCTCGAACTTGAGTTTGAGCCTTTGCTCTCCATGCTAGTGCACCCCGGCCTTAAGGCTCAAACTTTAGATTGAGCCTTCATTTTCCATGCTAGTGTACCCCAGCCTTAAGGCTCGAACTTGAGTTTGAGCCTTTGCTCTCCATGCTAGTGCACCCCGGCCTTAAGGCTCGAACTTAAGATCAAGCCTTCATTCTCCATGCTAGTGTACCCTAGCCTTAAGGCTCGAACTTGAGTTGGGCCTTTGCTCTCCATGCTAGTACACCCTGGTGTTAAGGCTCGACCTTCAGATTGAGCCTTTGTTCTCCATGCTAGTGTACACCGGCCTTAAGGCTCGAGGAACTTGAGTTGGAGCCTTTGCTCTTGATGCTAGTGTACACCGGCCTTAAGGCTCGAACTTCAGATTGAGCCTTTGTTCTCCATGCTAGTGTACTCTGGCCTCAAGGCTCAAACTTGAGTTTGAGCCTTTGCTCTCCATGCTAGTGCACCCCTAGCATCTGAGTGCACAACTTGGATATAGAGCCAACCTTAAGATTGAACCTCCCCTACATGGAACTTATGTGTTAAGGCTCATTCTCCATGCTTAACTTTACATGAAACTTGGCCTTAAGGCTCAAACTTGAGTTCGAGCCTTGCCTATCTATGCTAGCGTATCCCTAGCATATGAGTGCACAACTTGGATCTAGGCTCCAGCTTAAGTTCGAGCCTCTCCTACATAAAACTTGGCCTTAAGGCTCGAACTTGAGCTTGAGCCTTGTTTCTATATGCTGGTGTACCCCTCTCATATGAGTGCACAACTTGGATCTAGACTCTAGCTTAAGTTCGGGTTTCCCCTATATATGAAACTTGGCCTTAAGTCTCCAATATACTAGTGTACCCCTAGCATATGAGTGCACAACTTGGATCTAGACTCCAGCTTAAGTTCAAGCCTCCCATACATGGAACTTCGCCTTAAGACTCAAACTTGAGTTTGAGCCTTGCCTCTCTATGCTAGCAAACCCCTAGCATATGAGTGCACAACTTAGATCTAGGCTTGAGCTTCTGTATGGATTAAGTAAATGCAAGTGAGGCCCCTACTATTCAAGAAAACTAAGTGAAGCATCAATAATTGTAGCATGCATTAAGTTTCTTAAGTTTGATAGGTTTTGATTTGATATGTAGCATTTAAATCTATTTTTTTCTAAGGTTTTGAAACTTTTTTTGTGCTTCACAGGAATGGAAGCTAGCAGAGCGCCCACTACCTCACAACCACATGGTGCACCAATCTTTACTCTCGATGTTCTCGAAACAACAACTCAAGCTAAAAGTGTCACTCCTAGAATTAAGGTGGATAAAACCTTCGAATTGAGTAACAAAGAAGGAGTAAAATGGTTTATGGATAGCTACGATGCTAGTGCAAACTTCAAAGGAGTCCTCCATTTATTTTTGTCTCAAGGTGATACATCATATGGAGATATGGGGATTGCGGTAGGTGCTAAGGATGATGTGGATGCAAGAGCAAACCCATGCTTCACATGCAATGTATTGCCAGAAGGAGAAACTATAAGAGCAAATAAGTTTTGCTTATCATTGGACACTTTTCACCTAGCAGACATGACTGGCAGTAAACTAGGAAAGGACAATTCTATTGTAAAGCTAGGATTGAAGATCATTGACTTTTCCAATCAAGAAGACTCAAGGGTGGATAGTGTGGAGGACCTGGTGAAAGCGGTGAGGCATGCAAAGAAGGCTTTGGATTCGCGAAAAAAGTCATACCTGAAAAGGAGACAACAACCACTCAAGTTAGGAAAATTGTGGAGAAAAAAGGCAAGGCCATAGTGAAGAGTGCACTTGAAGCATCTAGAAATACTGGTGCAACTTCTTCAAAACATAAAAAGGAGGGTGACAAAACAAAAGTCCTTGATGTAAGCATAATAGCAGCTGAAGACATGGCAGGCTCTCAGGTGCAAGAAGAGGAGAAAGCACTTGCAAAGAAGAGAAAGGCAAAGCACTCTACAAAGGTTCAAGAAATCTCTTCAAAGAGGCAAAGGACAAAACCAACAAGTGGTTCAAAGGAGATAGATGTGTCCGATGGACGAGTTAATGGAGGTTGAGACTCCAAACAAGGGCAGCAAAACAATGATCTCATTAGAAATAAAGAAGGGATATTATCCCTTTGGTCTAAATGAGGTCTTCAGCATTGATGTGATGAAATGTTATCCTGCTCCTTCAAACTATGTGTATAGAAGGTTAAATAAGAATTGGGTTCGTATTTTGATCCAAGACTTTATTGAGGACCCAAATCAAGAGGAGATACTTGCAATTCTGATGCCCTGCAATCGTGCTACGAAACAACCCCTTGATAAACTTGCAAAAGAAGATATTCATAAAGTTGAATATTGGATTATGTCTGGTCAACACTCCATTAGTGCTGCAAAAGCTTGCAGGCTCTAAATATGGCTAAAGTGACCCCTCAACTGCATTAGCAATTTAGGTTCAGGAGATCAAAGATAATTGTAAATTGCCCACCCAAGATTTCTCGTGACATTTCCAAGGATGCAAATTTATCTGTTGCAAAGTCAATGCAAAAGGAGCCATTCCTCGATCAACTTCTACAAGCTCGAGCACAATGGCATGCAAACGGTCGTCCTAATAAACCTTTACCTGGTGTTAATGAACCCAAGATGGACGAGTCTTGGAAGGTACTCTTTTGATTCTTTGCTATACCTTGGTAAATCATAGACATACATTACTTCTTCTTTACTTTTCATAATATCTTTTACGGATCTATAGTTTCAAGTGTAGCAGTAGCATAAGAAAGATGCATGTGAGGCTTCTTCTCAAACTGCATAAACTTAAGAGTTTGGTTTGAAATTGAACTTCAAGCCTCACCTCTCTGTGATGGTGTAGCACTTGAATATCTAATTGTGGCTCAAACTTAAGTTGGAGTCTCACTTGCAAGTGCTAGATTTGCATAGGGAGGTGATGCTCAAACCTAAGATTGAGCATCACCATTATATACTAGTTTAGCACTAGCAAGTGAGGCTCAAACTCAAGTTTGAGCATAAGCTCCAAATGATTGAAAACCCATAGATGCATGATTCCTCTTAATATTTTGTGATATCTATAGTAAGGGGGCTAACTTCTTACTTTGCAACTTTGCAGGCCTTTGTGGAGACCACCGAGCACACACTACATAAGAATTTTGTCAAAAATGATTTACACTTGCTTCTATGTGATGATGATGTATGGCAGAACTGGGTTAAGATCATGAGGCTATATGCAAAAGGCTTGCTACCAAATACAAAGGGCAAAACTCAAACTAAAGGTCTTGATCAAAATCCCAAACTTCCAACTTCGAAGAGTGGGCAAATTCAGCAGGCACCAAGAATAGTCACGCTAGGCCCAACGTTGTTTAGGTGCATTTTAGGCCTTCAAAAGAGTGAAGTTTTGGACATTCAAACAGCACTTCTTGACAATAGAATATTGCTTAAGAAGGGAAGCAAACCCATCAAAGAATGGATATGGAGGAGATGGCTTGGAAGCTTAAAATAGATCAAGTGCTCAAAGATGCAATAACCGCCTTCTATTTTGATCTGACAAGGGGAAAGATGACTTGGGAATAGGTGTGTGAGACATATAAGCTAGGGGAGTATGAGTATAATCAATTGAGGAGCTACAGCCAGTCCTTTGTTAGGGACTCTCTCAATCGTTCAAAAAAAAATCCTTCACTTTCAAAAAGTGTAGTAACTTTACTCAATCACGTATATAGAGCATCTATGGGTATTGTATCTCAACAAGAGTCTATTCCTTGGACAATTAGGGAGGTGGGTTTTGATATGACAAAGATTATAGCCTTCTGCAGTGAAGAGCATGTACCATTTCAACTGGCAATCATGGACCTACATGGTACAAAGGAGCAGCTCTCGTCAAAATTTTTCTCCAAGTTGGCACTTGCTTTGAACACACTAAACTCACAATATGAATATATTCTTGTGTGTTTTGTTGATTTCATCACCATTTCAATGCTTATCGAAGGGATTTCTAGCCAGTCAACAAAGGTGCACTATGAATTTGGCGTGATCCACACACAAAAAGATGATGCCTAGACATCTGGAATAGTTGAGATTGCAACTGTTATTCTTTTCATCAGCAAGGTTGACAAGTTTGAGGCCATTGATAAGGTTCTCACAAAAAATGTATTCATCTCAGGCTCTAGTGGCCAAAATAGAGAATTCATTGACAAAGGCTTTATTGACGGTCTCATCATAGGGTTTTGTCCTGAACACAGCTATGTTGTAGAGATATATTATGGTGGAGTTGTGCTAGAGGAGAGCTTGCTAAAGAAGAGACGATGTATTGCTTTATGCAAAGATGATTTGGAAGCGATGGCATTAGAATCAAAGTGCTTTGCTCTTTTAGACGGTCACCCGCCCTTGCAAGAGTGGTGTGGTGCAAGTGGCGGCACAAAAAAAGCACACTAGATGATGCAGAAAAAGAGAACCTTCAAAATCTTCACATTGAGGACCCGCCAAGTACATTGGAGGAAGACGAAGGTGATGATATTGACAACTAAAATGACACAGATGATGATAAAGAAGTTGGGGATGCTATAGACTTTGAAGATGCAAGGCAAAGGAATGAAGAGGACCAAGGGAATGGTGCTCTATTCAATGAGGATGCCGAAGACAATTTTGAAGATATTGGAAGGCATGAAAATGATGATGAAGGTGGGAATGGTGATGATGTATTGGATACTGCAAAAGCCATGGAAGCTTCAAATGTTGGGGTTGCTATGGCTGTTGAGAAGATTGGAGATACAGATGTCAACAAGGCTTTCCATGCTCATAGCACATCAAGCTCTCAACCAAAGAAAGGTGCACTAATAGTACTTATGAATGTACAACGAATGGTGATCATTGAAAGGAGCTTATCAACAAGTAATATTAACATAGGTCTTGTTCAAAGTGTGGATTTGTTGAAATAATTATTAGTCTTTTAATTAATACATTGGCTTTTTTGGATTCACTTTTAATATTTTTCTATTAAAGTGAATATTTTTATTCTAATTATCCTTGATTTCATGCCAACGTCTGGTACAAATGATGATGCACACTTACTATTAAGAAATTACTCCATATCCTAGTATAGCAGTGAGGCTCAAAATTAAGTTTGAGCCTAATACAAATGATGATGCACACTTACTATTAAGAAATTACACTTACTCCATATCATAGTGTAGCGGTGAGGCTCAAACTTAAGTTTGAGCCGTACCTCCACTTATGTCCAACCTTGGGGATGTCTTCCAACACAAGGCACAATCTCAAGTTGAGCGATCTTTACGTTGCCCTTGTAAGTGAGGCTCAAACTCAAGTTTGACCCTTGTGTGAAAGTCTTGGCAGGTAATATGGTTCCTAATTCATTATGGTACATCACTCAATGTTGAGTAATCTAAGTTTGGATACAAAGTATATGTGTAGATATAAAAATGACTAGTATTGTATTAGCCTTGGTGTATTATTTAAATCCTAAAAGTAATAGCATTTTATTTTAATCTTACAGATATATATATGAAGAAGGGAAAGACGAAGATAACATTGCTCAACTAGAACATCATCATGAAAGCCCTACTAGAGAGATCAACTCTCATGATTCAAATGCTAGAAATAATGAAGATAACATGGTGGAGGTAGATCACATCGATGATTCAGCTTTGCAAACTTTCTTCAAGGCCTTCAAGTGATAGGACTAAAGAGACTAAGGACATTCCTGATTTGCAAGTTAATGTTGAGGTTAGTGAGAATAAAGATAAAGTTAATGAAGAGCTTCAAGAGACTTTTGCAACCAAGGAGAGACAAGAAGAGATTGTCGAACAAATTGATGAGGCTACATATGCTACGAATAAAGAATAAAGGGAAAATAGTTGAAATCAAGGACTCTGTGAGGAGAGGGTGTTGAAGAAATTGACGAGGCTACATATGCTATGAATAAAGAGAGAATAGTTGAAATCAAGGACTCTGCGGGCGGACAGAGGGTGCCAAGAAAACTAAAGGTAGATCTTTTTCAATAGGATGTTATTTAAGATAATTTATTCAGCAATTTTGTGTGTTAAAAAGTATGTTTCTCAGCGAGAGTTGTTTTTGCAGGTACATCTGCTTCTAACAATCACAAGTTAAGTGCGCAAGAAATAGAGCAACGTGTTGAGGAGCTACATTGTCATACCATGGCACGTCTATGGTGTGAAACCATGCATATGAGGCCATTAAATGCAAATCCAAATGGATGGGATTAAGTGCCATGACTTGAGTCATTATATGATGCCTAAGTATATATGTTTATATTGTAAATGAGGTTCAATAAGACGAGCTGAGCCAGGTCTCGAAGCCTCTGTACATGAGTGTGGTGTGAATTATGGAGTTTTATGCTTATGGTAGACCTTGTAGTAGGGCATTGTCGGCATTGGCTATGGCGATCGCAGCTTTTCTTACTCTCGGATGATCCCCTCATCTACAACATTTCTGTCTGCAGCGGCCAAATCCAAGGTCACATCCAGAGATTAATAATGCCTAAAGATAAAAGCAGCCGCAGTTCAGCATCACAGAAAACCAAATATCATGCTTACAAGCCACACTCAAGCCATGGTAAGGGACATGACTTGACAGAAGGGGATTCTTCACAAGGTTCCGCAGGGAAAAAGGATTGGGAGGATGCAACTTGTCCGATTTGCATGGATTTTCCGCATAATGCTGTCCTCCTTTTCTATTCCTCATATGATAAGGGCTGTCGCCCATACATGTGTAACACCATCTATACCGGCATTCTAACTGTCTTGATCAGTATCGAAAGGCCTATCTGGGAACACAGAAAACTTGTTTTTTGAGAGAGCCAGTGCCTGAAAGTTCCTCTGACCAAGCTCTAGATGCAAGGGTAATAATGCCTAAAGATAAAAGCAGCCGCAGTTCAACATCACAAAAAAGCAGATATCATGCTTACAAGCCACACTCAAGCCATGGTAAGGGACATGACTTGACAGAAGGGGATTCTTCACAAGGTTCCGCAGGGAAAAAGGAGTGGGAGGATGCAACTTGTCCGATTTGCATGGATTTTCCGCATAATGCTGTCCTCCTTTTCTGTTCCTCATATGATAAGGGTTGTCGCCCATACATGTGTAACACCAGCTACCGGCATTCTAACTGTCTTGATCAGTATCGAAAGGCCTATCTGGGAACACAGAAAACTTGTTTTTCGAGAGAGCTAGTGCCTGAAAGTTCC
The DNA here is from genome assembly GCF_041138505.1 of Cibotium barometz. NCBI lineage: Eukaryota > Viridiplantae > Streptophyta > Polypodiopsida > Cyatheales > Cibotiaceae > Cibotium > Cibotium barometz. The sequence goes on along the minus strand of NC_141069.1, from coordinate 46,885,380 downwards.
TCTGACCAAGCTCTAGATGCAAGGGTTGGGAGATTGTTGAACACCACCAATACTGAATCTGTTAGGATGGCTCAAAGAAGTGGAAGGAATGTAGTCGTCAATGGACTAGGAGGAGCTACAGCCATGCAAGGTTTGGATCTCGAGCCAGCATCAGTGGATGAGGGTGAGTGCGCAAATGAACCTGAACAGTCTGGAGCATCTTCAGCCTTTGTAAAAGGTGACATGGAGGGTCTATTTTGTCCTCTTTGCAGAGGCAAAGTGAAAGGATGGAAAGTAGTGAATTCAGCCAGGGAACATCTAAATCACAAGGCCAGGAACTGTGCACAAGAGTTCTGTTCATTCAAAGGTACTTATGAGGAGCTTCGTGTCCATGCTAGACGTGAACATCCATTGGCTCGGCCTTCTGAAGTTGACCCAGTTTGTCAAAGCGGCTGGAGACGTATATGCAAGGTGGTGGCTTGCGTGGCAAAAATACGAAGGATTTTTTTTAAAAAGGGAATATCTGAATATTAATCATGAAAAAAGGAGGTGCAGCGTATTTTCAATTTTGGAAATCCGTGTTTTTGGCTGCAAAAGGGAATGGGCACCGAATTCCCTGCAGGAAATAGAGGAAAACCAGGCAAACAGTGCATATGGAAGGGGAGGGGTGTAAAAACCAGAACGAGAGCAGATATCTACCAGAGATTCAAAAATTGTGAGGAAGCCTACTGTTTAGGGCATCCTGGGGTTTGAATTAAAGAGAAAATGAAGCACTATCCAACGTCATGATCTTCAAAAATCTCACAGTATTCAAGCGAAATGATGTCAAAACCTTTACGAATGCTGAATTTGGTGCATACTGCCAGCGAAGCAGAACATGGGAAAAGCGAAATTCATAAATTCGCTTTTTTTTATTATTCTAAGATAAGTATTTTTTTTTTGTGTTTTGTTACTTATGATTTTCAAAAATCGTAAAGCCCTTGGATAAAAACATTACTCTTTTAAGGTTTTGAGCCGAGAAGGCTTTGGAAAAGAGTCTTGGTATATGAAAGTATTAAAATACAAAGAGTTTCTGGGATTTGGATTTTATTTTGTAAAAAGCTACTTGGTTGGATTTTGGATTTCTAGACATGGAGTTTTCTAAAATCACATGAATATGTTGTACATATGCCATATGCCATCTTTTGCTTTGTGAGTTGTTGGAATCTGAAAGCAGGTTTTCATGAGATCAAGAGTCATCTTGAAATGGTGGAGTTGGCAATATATGAAATATGTGATGTGAATGGACACATGTATATGGAAATCTTTTGTAGATTGTGTTATGCCTACATGTGATATGTTTGAGGCATTTGGAAAAAGGAGTCAGGAGATCTATGCTTGGAACTGGTCATGCTCTTGACACTGTGCAATCATCAAGTTGAATTTGGAGATGTATTGAAGTGAATTGGCACATGTACATGTCATCAAAGTGGAGATGTCTTATGCTCCTTGATGAGTTATATGTTTTGTTTCCTTGCTGGGATTTGAAGCTACTCTCACAGCCAGAAGTCTCGCACTTGCCCAGTGATACTGCCCACGTCACGACAACGTTCTGATACACAAAAGAGTAGGCCTCTAGTGTAAACACATTAAAGTGTTATCATTCTTCTGTATCGTATGCAGAAAATATTCCTCATGCAATCACCATAAAGAAACATGCACTTATACTTGATCTTAATGGAGTTTTACTCAACAAGGAAGAGAAGAGGCATCCACAAACAAATTGTATTCGAATTGATATTGGTCGCACCACAGTTGTTATTTGCCCCGGGTGTTTTGAATTTTTGGATGAGATTAGTACTTTCATGTTGGTATTTGGTCCACCATCCTACACAAGAATGTTTGTGCCTATGTAAACACTCTTGAACAGTATGAACATAAGAAATATCATTTCTTTATGGTGTGGGGACAAGAAGAATGTTATATCCATAATCTTCAAAAAGTGTATAGGCCAGATAAGCCTACTGTTAAGGCTATGTTTAAACCTTTACTCAAGGTTTGGAATCAGTGCCAAGATATTTGCAATAAGAAGAATACATTGCTTATTGATGATAGCCCTTTCAAGGGATGTGTTAATCCAAAAGACAACTATCTCTTCCTTGAAAGTTTTCAAGGAGGGCACGACTACGTACTGTGCAATGACCTTCTACCCTACCTTTTAAATCTAAGTAATACAAATGACATTAGGTCTATTATTTTGCTTAATCGGCTAGGTCAATCTCCTATCACACATGGTCATAATTTATTTATCGATTTTCAAGATGTACTGGAAGAATGGCTCCAATTCACCTCTCAATTTTTGCGAGAAGAGCTCAATGAATATTCAGATGAAGTGGAAAACTCATCTTGTGCATCTTCACACTTACCATTGTATGGCGATAAGCTAAAGTATGCCCAATCAAGAGGGAAAAAAAGAGAAGTAGAATCCATAAGCAAGGATCTAGCAATGTTGGCATCCAAAGCTGGAGTACCATTACTATCCAAAGACCAGCTAAGCTTGTTAAAAGTGTGTTACAAAACAAGGATTTTGAGTGATCAACACGCTATTGCTTATGCTACTCGCTTGGGATATGATCATGGTCATCTCATAAGTGGAGTTGTAGAGCATACATATCAAGGCTACAAAAGGCTTACTTGAGCTTATGGGTAGGATAATGTCTGGTTTCATTAAACATTGAGTGACAATATAATCAGATTCCAACCTAACCCATACTAGTTGTTGCTGCAGGTCGAAGGAAACCATTGCTGAGGTCTAAACATGCAGTTTGAAGTATGGGATCTGCACAAATATCAAGACTTGTTGGGTGCAGAATGTTTGAAGCCATTTTGTACTAAAAGCCCATAAGATAGACTTAGGCTTTGGCCAAAACAATGTGCTTAGATGGGTTTAATTTTTGGATTGTACAAGCCAAATCTTTACACTATTGTATCAAGCAATCAAATGCCATTGTACTCCAAACTTACTATCATTTGATTATCTCTTTTGTCAATATTTGCAATTGATTGCAATGAAGATGTGTTTGTTTTTTATTGAAGATATTGCCTTGTCAAGGTGTAAGGCTATGAATATTATAATTTAATTTAGATGGACTCAATTATCTCAACAGTGAAAATCTTTTATACATCATATTCAATAAATTTGATGAAATTTAGCATTGACAATATACTCGCTCTTTTATTTTTTTGGTTGAACTTCTGAGGTATTGGAGCGTTTGTCTATGAAGGTTTAAGACCATCCATATCATGGATGAATTTATGTTGTTGGCACATAATATATTTATTTAAAATTCTGAATGTCCATTAACTATACATTTTGTTTTCAACAGGATATGTTGAAGCATATAGCTTTGATTTCAAGTGTACAGAAAACTTACTATTGAGGTGGCACCAATCATTGGTGACTCATGTACCTAGAAGCAAAAGAGTTCCACCACCCCCAATAAGGAAACAAAGAAGAGTATTGATACTTGAACTCAATGGTGTTTTACTTAAGACCATTGATGCAACATGGTGATGTATGTCCAGATTGGGCCAAACATATGCATCTTGTGGAAGAGATACAAGTGTTTGGCATTTGATTCGCAAAGATGCATTCACTTTTCTTGATTTTTGTATGCAATGGTTTGAGGTATGGATCTGGAGTACTAATAGACTACAAAGGACCCGACGCATTCTTGAGTTGTGCTTTCCTCGGCACCATAAAAAGTTTAAGGTCGTAGCAGGGCAGGTAGCATGTCAAAAGACTGATCTTCTAGTTGGATATCGATTTGTATACCACAAAAACTTGGATGTAGCATGGAGAATTTTTCATGACCTGGATGGAAATAACACGCTAATTTTTTATGATACCCTCTACAATGTAATGTGGAATATGCCCGAAACCTACTTGATTTTTCCAAAGATGTGGAATCAAAATATAGAGGAGCTTCAAAGTTTTTGGAGACAACAATCAGCGCATGGTTACTTGGTTGGATTTATGCAAAGAACAAATAGGAGTATACTTGCAACACTTTAGTAAATGAAGCAGCTTATGATAGAGAAACTTTGTATGTATTGGAGCAATACATGAGAAAACGCTATGTTTGAGATACAATTTGTACTCAATTATTATCTTGACAAAGTGTCTGCGAAGGGTTTTTGTCTTTGGATGAATTGTAAACTTGAATGTAACAATCTCATTGAAATTTGATTGCTTCTGGTGTTTCTAAACACCACACTTTTTGGAGATCCCTCAATTCTAAGGTTCCTTTTCCAAGTGTTCTTTGGCATTATTATCCCATGTTTTTACTTCAATGTCCCTCAAATTTGAGCATATATATCATGATTTATAATCTTGATATAGTGTCTAAGATAGGTTTTTATATGTGGATCAATCGTAAACTTAGCACATTGTTACTGTCATTGAGATTTACTTTTTGTTTTGTTGTTTCTAACACCACACCCTTTAGAGATCTCTCATTTCTAAGGTTTCTTTTTAAGTGATATCCCTCAATTCTAAGGTTCCTTTTCCAAGTGTTCTTTGGCATTATTATCCCATGTTTTTACTTCAATGTCCCTTAAATTTGAGCATATATATCATGATTTATAATCTTGATATAGTGTCTAAGATGGGTTTTTATATATGGATCAATCGTAAACTTAGCACATTGTTACTGTCATTGAGATTTACTTTTTGTTTTGTTGTTTCTAACACCACACCCTTTAGAGATCTCTCATTTCTAAGGTTCCTTTTTAAGTGATATTTAGATTTCTTTTGGCAAATTAAATAAAGCCCATGTTTTTACTTCAATGTCTCAAAGTGGAGATAGTATTTAACATTATCTTCTTCATATGAAAGGTGTTGTATATACTCAATTAAGTTTAGTGTCATGTTTCCCTTGTCCTTCCAATATTGTTGCGTATGTATCTATACAACTACAAACAAATACGCCAAATAGTTGTGTCCTTGAGATATAATCTAATGGCACAAAGAGTGCACCAACAATAGATGTTAGCTCAAACTACACAAAAATACCGAGTTTCCAACCAATCCTATAAGAAATGGGACTCGAATAATTCCCAAAATTCCTAAATTTCTCTTATATACCTAATGAACCATATACCCATATTCCTAATATCACATGATATTTTGGTTTATTATGTTAACACCCTCTCTCAACAAAATATTAATGGCTATTATGATGTCAATGATATCTCTAGCTACTATTTACAATGCCATTTATGATGACAATCCTGGAAGTGCCCGCAGGACTTACTCATGCTGATTTACAATGCGATTTATGATGACATATGCTAGACATCGAGTAATTATATTTCACTTAGGATAGAGGGGTGACCACAGGTGGGGGCTGACTTGCCTAGGAAGCCACCTATGCCTTTTATAGCATTAAGCCAAAACATCCAAAATAGTCATATTTGTTGGACAACCTCGGCAAAGAAACCTTGACTCAACATAGAATAGTAAATAGATTAGATATGGAGGAAGTATCCCCCTTGATAGCCAAGACACTCATAAAACTTTTCTTGATATTGATATCTCTCTCAATCTTCTTGATGCCGATGCAGCTCTTAATCTTCTTGATGTCGATGTTTCTCTTGATTGTCTTCATGTTGATATAGATCTTGATGTAGATGTAGCTCTTGGTCTTGTTCATCCTTGATTTCATTATTTTGTGAAATCCATCTAGGTAAAGATAATTCATGTTCTGAATGTGTTGATGAAATCTTACATGATGATGCATATCCCTTTTAGATGATCGTGCAATTAATATGCTTAAGTGGGTCTTAACCTTATCAGTCACTTGGTGTCTTGCCCTTATACAATTTATTTATAAGCATGATTGATGAGTTACATGAAGCATACAAGCTCATAAATTCTATTGTCCCAAGAAGTAATGCTAATTATACATATTTATATCTTGTTTTGTATTAACAAATTGATCACTTAAATCAAGGGGAAAACCTAATTTGATGATTTATAGAGGTTTAGCAACATAAAAATAGGAAGTTCCAATCTTAAAATGCCTAAAAACCCTAAGATCATTAGAACTAATCAAGATATTAATGAAAGCAATTTTCTCATAATTGTGCATTATAGAGCACTCTCAAGGCAAATCAAGGGTCTTTCTCAATATGAATCTTTGATTGGCATTACAAAGCCCGCAATGGTATGCTTCAATATCCAATGGTACAAAATAACCTCAATGGTATTCTTGAATCCCCAATGATCCAAAATCACCTTAATCACTTAATTAGTAGACGTAATTCACTATTCGTATTGTAGAAGAATGACCATTTTGGAGTGTAAAATTGAAAGACTTTCTTCACAAATTATTCAAGAGGCACTTATAGCAATGGGTTGACATGAGTTTCAAACCACTAATTAACCTTGAAAATGTTGCCTTAATCACCTTTGTGCCAAAAGTAGCTTCTATGATACTCCCAAAGGCAAGTGGCAATGTTTGCCACGTTTTAAAAAATGAGATTGCAATCATGTTTTCTATCCTTGAGAACCCCTGGGTATGCAAAAAATTAGGTTAAAACATCAAGATTAGGCTACCATTGCATCTCTCCAAAAATGCAAGCTCTACTTGCAGTAGTGAAATCGACAACATGGCACATTAATGCATTCAACTGATGAGCTCCCCCTCTACAACTTTGAGTTCACGAAGGGATGCAAGTGGTAGTATGGTCAATGATGGGATGTGAAATAAGGAATTAGTCCTCCACTAATATGGGGTAGAAAGAAAGATCATCTACAAGCTTCATATCTAGGGTTTATGAAGATTATCTTGATCAAGATTAGTAAATGAAGATGAAAGCATAAAGACTAAGGATCATGGATTTGATACCATGTTGGAAATTGCATGAGATCAATCAACGAGCTATGGAGGATTAAATATCTCCATGACAGTGGAGTGTGAAGAAGAGTGAAGGAGAAGCCTAAGCACACAAGGGAGAGAAAAGTGGGCACAACACAAGATGAATGTATTATGAAACGGGGGTGGTCAAAAAGCGAGCCAAGAGTAGCGAGCACAAAGGAATGAGTAGAGCTCAAGCTTTTGTGAAAGTGAGCAGGTAGGGGCATGGTATGATGTTAAGCGAGCATGCAATGTTAAAGAGAAGATTGGAACCACAGTGCAATTTTGTAGCAATCAAACAAAGACATGAAATGTTCTAAAATGACCATTGCAATAAAAAATTTTTCAAACCAATGGTGCAGATACAAAAAATCACTATTAAACCCATATTGCTTTGGCTCGCTAAAAAGATGTTGAATCTATAGTATTCACAATGTTGGAGAGCCATTAGCAAACAAAAGACAATAGATAGGAAAATTTATAAAATAACCAAAACATTTCCAAAACAATCACTAATAAACTCGTACTACGGTTCAACTAGTATGACATGACTCCCATACATATTTCAACTAAAGTGGGTTGCAGGTTCCTAAAGCTATTGAGGATGACTTCTAATAGACTTAGTTAGCATGTCTTTTACAATTCTCTCAGAAATACAAACTTGATGAATATGCATATTGTTATTCACATTCTGTCCAAGAATCATTAAGAACACAAAGTATATGTGCATGCATGTAAGATATGGTCTTTTCTTGGCCACTCTATCTCTGAATTCCACACATGAACACATTGGACTCTTCTGAATAGTGACCTCTATCAGAGGTGTGTCTTGGCTCCCATTCGTCAATGGATTAATACTAAACGTTTCCTTATATGGCTGCCTACAACTTCTGCATGCATATCTAAGGCCGCAGTGATTTGACCAAATGTAGCCTTTGAAATTCCTCGTCGATATGGAAATTGTTTCACCTCCTTGTTTGTCTCGCTAGTGCCTTTTGCAAGCTCCCTTTCTAGAAAAAACTCAAGAGGAATACCAATGTCATATCCTACTCTAATAAGCTTGCAGGCTTCTTTCACTTGTAACTTGGTACCTTTAGCAATGGGCCAAACACAAGGGACATCCTCTGGTGGATGTAATATTGTCTTTGTAATTTTCCAAGTGTACCTAACATCTGTATTACAAAAATAGCAATACTTCTCCTTTTTCTAGGAGAATAGTTGACAATCACTCCAAAAACAAGGACTGACATCACCCCCTCGCAACTTTGAGCTACACTTTTTCCCCGATGCCCAGTGGTTGCACTCAACTCGATTCACTGTTGGTATCCTCTGCAAGGCCCATTTTGTATCATGCACATCACTTTCAAGGCTCTCTAAAACTTGGCATTGCTCATCGACCTCTTGCAGGCTCTAACCTCTCTCTTGTCACATAGTTGCCAAAGTTTTCTTATGTCGAGTCGTGTAGTGTCCTTTTGGCTCGAATAGTTTTATTCTCACCCCACTAAAGCTCTCTCAACCAAAAGCTCCAATGTAGGCCCAGAACCTGTGTATTTTCCTTCCAAGAAAGCGAGTTGTCTGGCACATTGGAAGTAAGCATTGATTAGATCTGTCACACAAGCATCATAAAGACTAATCTTTTGCCTATACCCCTCCCCTGCCAACCAGCTTGCATGCTTGGTCTCCGACATATTTGTCCTTGGGACAAGAGCATTGACAATAGGCTCTCCATCCTAGGTAGAAATTGATTAAAAACAATGCAGTGCACATAAGTAGGAGGCACACAATAATACAATGAATAATCTCTTACAAACATTACCTTTAAAATGAAATGACCCCATCGACTAACCCTATAGTGCCACCAACTCAACCAGCTAGCAAGCTTAGGGATGTTTCTATCAGTTGCCCACCATGTTCGTATCCTGCGAAATTACTGAAGGGCACTTTCTTTATTTAGGACAGTCCTCCACTTCTCACACATCTCCCTGTGCTTTTCTTGATGTGGGCTATAGATGTACCTCTGCATGTGGACACGAAGGTTGTCTTCCCAATGCCATAAACATGACCTTTCTCTTTCAATCATCTCCTTGCCGTCGTTGAAGACACGTCTCACTACATTCCAGTTAGCGCTAGCCTCATCCACCATAAACCCAAAAAAAATTGCTACCTTCCCTGTGTGCTCCACCATTACCAAATTCATGTTTTCCCAAAACATGACTTGAGCATCCGCATCCTCTTCTCTAAATTCACAAGTTGCTATTGTCAACAGCTCACCAATCCTGCATGCCGCAAATGGAAACAGAGTTATATTAAAGACACAAAACAAGTAATGCTCTCTAACACTTGTAACTTACATGTGGTCATAAACATGTGCTCCCATTGTATGCCATCTAGTATCCACTCGATGCACATGATCAAAGCAAACCCATGCTTGATGAAGATCCCCATTCCCATCCTTGTCCATTTGCCGAACAATGTCAATCCCAGAACCAGGTCCAGTAGTAGACATCTTAAAGATAAAGCAACGCTCAGTAGTAGTGGTGGCTTGCAATGGAAATCGAGAACCATGGAAGAACTCAAAATGGCATGTTCTTTTTAGATTAAGAATGGCTTCATATCCTTCACCCAGAGGCCGTGTTGTTTTTCGTGTTTACATTACCATCTGCTTCACCCTGCATTCATAAAGCATACTTAGTGTATTAAAGATGATAATTGCATACTATTCTTTGCTAAATTGCACTTCCTACATACTTTTTGACATTTATCAAACTTTGCAACTCTTGCGACATCTCCTGCAGCTCCCTCTTTGTCATAAATTCTCCCTGTGCCTTGTCATCATCAGTGAACGCTCTTAGAACCACCTCCCTTGCCACAATCATTTGTACCTTTCTGGGCCCAGCGTTGTGGTCGATGCCCACTGCACCACGTGCTACAAAGGCCTTGATATTTCATATCGATGCTCAGCACATTCCCTTGGAAACCATGTGTGTATGTTTGCCATAATGAATAAATAGTCTGCTGTGCATTGATTCTTTTGGCATAAAATAATAGACACAAGCATGACATTCTTTAAGACACATTGGCACATGCTTGCAGAAAAAACACTCAAGGTTCCCGAAGCTCTATCAGCTGCCCATTCCAGTGGAGTTTGTTTGGTTGATTCATATGTGTCCTAAAGGAGCAGTGCTCATTCATGCACTGGAAGGTTCCCCCACAGAAGCTCTTCCTAAGCATTGATTTCTTCTATCTCTTCAGTGTCCAAGTCACTGCAAAGCACAATGCTCTCTAATTCAATGCAGAATGCAAAACAAAAAATGTCAAAGTCAAAGTTAATGCCACTTGCATTGGAGTACTCTTTCGAGAACTGGGAGGAAATATAGTTGAGGGGCCTTGTTCTAGGGTCTCAAAATAATTCTCTGATTTGGCAATATATACAGAGGACAATGAATGCTCCAGGATAAAATATGCCTCATCTCCAATCCCTGCATACAAGTGTAAAGGACAAATGGGCTCATACTCTCCTCCAATTTCAAGTAAGGCCTCCACATTTATCCCACCAATAGTTCCAAGCTTCCCCCGGATCATGTTGATTGACACAAGACATTTGCCATTCGAAAAGGGGACTCGGATGCATGCACCCATTGTAGAATGGAGGAAAACACGAGCCTCCCTGCATAATGCAATCATAACAACAATTAAGGAATTTACATTGAATATTAGCCAAAAATATTTTGAATTTACATTGAATATTAGCCAAAAATATTTTGATACTAGATGTTCTTGCTCTAATCAATAGCATACACCAGCCATAATACAATTTTGCCAGGCTCATTGTAAGACTATGGGTAGAAGCAAATAAAAATATTTATTGCAAAAACAGTCATAATGAAGGGTATCAAAAAGAGTACATGTTGTATATATTTCCTGTTAGATTTCAAAAACTCTACCAGTTGGATGCCATAGCATAACTAAACTAGCTAGATTTAAAAAAATCAAAAAAATATTGACCAAACCCTTAAATTTTAGTGTTGAAATTCATTAGTGTTAGGATAAAAAAATTTATCCAATGCCTAACTTAGGGTTTTTAGTAGTCGGCTACTTCTTATGAAGCAATTACTTAAGGCTTTTAGTAGCCGGCACAGAAGTATCTTCCCTCGAACACACACGCAGAGAAGCGATCATGAAGCATCATACGTCTCCCCAGCAAAGAAACGCTGATCTCATGTGCAGGGCCCTCTCCCCACTCCAATCTTTCTCCCCAACAAAGAGACGCAGAAAGGTATCATCCATGAATTTGTGCTATTTTGCGTGAATGAATTTGTGCGCTCAGTGCACAAAATAATAGGATGTTTTGCTGCCGCCACACTCCACACAGTATGAGATGTGTGGCGTTACTTCTTGCTATTTTTCTTGAATGAATTTGTGCGCTCAGTGCACAAAATAATAGGATGTTTTGCTGCCGCTACACTCCACGCACAGTATGAGATGTGCGGCGTTACTTCTTGCTATTTTTCTTGAATGAATTTGTGCGCTCAGCACACAAAATAATAGGATGTTTTGCTGCCGACCATTGAAAAAATCATCACGATTTTAAGTTCGTTTCAAGCTTCGCGGGCGCTGCCCCCGAACTCCCCCGCCAACCACATTTGGTGATCATCTATTTCAACTAAGAAGATTAGGAGAGTCCGACCTAACAACTCTCATGGCACATTTGGACAATGAGGACAAGCTGTGGGTTGAGAGAGAGATGCAAAGTGCGTCTGCCAAAGGAAGGCCCAGTTGGCTTCATTTGCCAATCCAGATTATGACTTGGCTCTTGTGTTCAAGGACGAGATGGAGCAAAAAATTGATGAGGCATCAAATGGACCACTTGCCGAGTCTGCTAGGGAGAATGTGACTCGAAAGATAGAAGTTCTCTACAGAGGAAAAACATCAAAATATGCAAGGATTGCTGATCCCTCCAACAGTGAGGCCTTTTGGTGTGCGGTGCTCTCCCTCCCATGGCACGTGTCAACCAATCATGTGGCCACAGAGGAAAAGCTCAATATGATAGGTTCTTCATGCATCAGAGACATAGATAAGGCTCACATTGTCAAGCTATTATGACAACTCTCAGGCTGCAGTGCGATCACTTGAGGGTATGCCAAATGATAAGACAAAGGTTAGGGAATTGGTTCACATGTACTCCTACTGGCTTCAGATCACGGAGCTGGGTTTGAGAATCCAAAATGATATTAAAAATGCCGGCCCCCCTTGGATCCCCCCGGCAGAAGAAATTTAGAGAGAGTAGTGTAAGAACATGCTATCTATATGGTGCTGTCTCAAACACATACATAGACTATCTCTCTTACTACTGTCGATATTATGCATAGACTTTATGTATACAAGAAGCTCAAAAAACTCACATTTAATGTCTTCTTGGTTGAGAAACGGCTCACACAGTCGAGAGAGGAGACCAGAGCAAACATGTGCATCTAAAGAACAATAGCACAAAAAGAAAAAAGTTTGTCCTTAAAAAAGTGTTCGATTACGAAATATCACTTCTAAAGTTTATTAGTACTCAATATTGAATGCCTTGAGATTTGGACTATCGAATCTTTATATATTTTCCAATAAATTTGAATGCCTTGAATTGAACACCTGAAAAGGGCTTCGTAAATATTTTCCAATGAAGATTTTTTTAAAATTTTCAATACAGCATTAAATGCCTTGGAATTTGGGCCAAAGCACTCCATATGATAATCTCAAAGATATTCTGTTCGTTAATGAGTTGGCCATTTTGTTGGATAGTGAATGTGCCACCTTTGTTTGATGATTGTGTTGCAGTACTGAATTTAATCTCTTTAGTGAATGTGCCACCTTTTTTTAAGTTTGTGTCGTAGTACTGAATTTGCTGTTAAAATAATCAATTAATTATACAATACGAGTAGAATACTATTTGAAGATTTGTTCTTGTATTTCTGCATGGCTATCTGGTTTTCAAATGAGTTCGAGTCATTTCACTAGAGCATCTTGCTTGAAAGGTTCTTGTTGTGCAAAAATGGATGAGTTACCTCTTGCTAAGCAGAAAAAGAGTATGCAAGTTGGCCCAGGTAAGAGCTCATCGAGATACACAAGGAGGCAAGCTGATTTTTCCAGCACTTTGGAGCAGGCCGCCTCCTCAAACCCTACTACGGAGCAGGCGGTACATATCATAGATGACACTAACCTGGAGGTGGATATGGATAGGCAGCATCTACATGGCAAGCTGAGTGTAAATGCACATGAGATTTTAGAGAATCACACCATGTACTAGAAGATAGTGGGTAACTTGATCTACATAACAGATCACAAGGCCAAAACTAAATAATTAGGTTGGAGAGTGAGTTTATGTAGGCTCCCAGGAAGCCACATTTGGATATTGTTAGGTGTACACTATGCTACATGAGATTCTCACTGGATTATGGCCTCTTCTATGAGGTTAATAATTAGTTGTAGGTGTATGGATACACTGATGTAGATTGAGTTGGTAGCTTCTTGGACAGATGATCTACTAAAGCTAGTGCTGTTATATGGAGAAGTAGCAAAAAGCATCCAGACATTTTCCTTGTCGAGTAGTACAAAGGTAGTGTACATTGGACCTTCCATCTCGCAGCATATGAGGTAGCTTGGTTATGTAAGCTACTTGCAGATTTGGGGTTACATGTGGATAGACAGGTTCTCATCTATTGTGACAACCTTAGTAGCATATAGTTGGCTACTAGGAGCCTAGTGTTTTATGCACAGACCAAACACATAGAGATCCATGATCACTTCATGAGAGAGATGGTCTTGACAGGAGATGTTAATCTCGTGTACATCAAAATAGAGGAGAAAATAACTAACATTTTCACAACAAGACAAAGCACCTACAGATGTGCACACAGACGCGTTTACTCAACTAAAAAAAACTTACGGGCACGTCTATTTGCACGTCTATTAGCGCGTTACAGACCCACCTCTAAAGGCACGTTTAAAAGATAGCAAACAGACGCGCCTATAGACACGTAAATAGATGCAAAAATAGACGCTCGGGGAGAAATTTTAAAAAACAGACAGACGCATGCATAGATGCGTTTATAGATGCAATTATAGAGGCATTTGTAGACGCGCAAATAGACAGATGCGTATATAGACAGACGCTTCTTGAATAGACAGACGCGTTTATAAACGCGCTACAGAATATTTTTTAAATTTTGTGTGCTTGAACAGAATGCTGTGTATGTTGTGTATGCTATGTAGTTATAGGAATCCCATTTCCACATTGTGTAATTCAATTCTTATAGCCAACCGCATTTTAATTAGCACTCTTGCAAGCACGTCAATAGCTGACATTAATTACAATTCGAAATAAAACATTACAACTCCAAAACGTTTAGTTACAAGGCATTAATTGATAGCTCAAAAAGTGCTTGTATGTATATATAGCACGAAGCTAAGCCACGTCCTGTGGCTTCAAGTACCAAAAATAAGAGGAGTGTATATACAAGAGGCACGAAGCCAAGCCAGTGGCTAAGTACAAAAAAGAGTAGCTAGCACTACTCCTTGCTCCCTTCTACGCTCCCTTCTCCGCCTCCTTCTTCCTCATCGTCTTCCTCATCTTCTTGTGCAGGGTCCTGTAAACAAGGGACAACATATATCAATGTATGAAAAATCAAATCTTTATTTATAATATTGACATTATTTAATTACTTTCAAATACCTTGGGGGATTCTCAGTAGCCTGGATATACTGCTCCTCAGTAATCAACCCGTCATTATAGAAGTGCCTCCATGTATCTCCTCTGCGATGGTGGCGGTGGTAGGCTGTCTCGATAGGAGTAGGGTACCTGCCCACGATATCAAGCTGCAATGCAGGCTATTGTGTAAAATGCTTCCAAGGGAGAATAAATTACCGACTTCAAGAGATATGGCAAGGCAACATGTGACCTTCTTGGAGGATTAGATTACAAGCGCATCCATGCATACGTCAACGATTGCGTTTTGTTTCGTGGACTACATAAGGATACAAGAGAGTGTCCTACTTGTGGAGAGGCAAGATATAGAGCAGATCTCAAAACTTTGGACGTGCCTCGTAAGGTTCTGTGACATTTTCCCATAATCCCTCGCATCCAACATATGTTCAAGTGCAAATCCATTGCAGAGCTCATGTCATGGAATTCCTCCCCCGATGGCAAGTGGAGAACTCCCGTAGACACTCTTGCGTGGAAGCATATTGAAGACACATGGCCAAGCTTCAAGGAAGAACCTAGGATCTTGAGACTTGGATTGGGTATGGATGGTGTGAACCCATTTGGCCTCAAAAGCACCTCTTACAGTGCATGGCCAGTGATATTGGTGAATTATAATCTTCCACCCTCTATGGCGATTAAGAAAGGACATGTTATGTTGTCCCTTCTAATTCCAGGGAAACATAAAGTCAAAAATCCTGATGTTTATTTGGAGCCTTTGATTGACGAGCTAGAGATACTTTGGAGAGGTATCGAGCGAGGTGCATGATGTGAGCAGGCCTCCCTCGTCACGAGACTTCAACTGCAAAGCAATCTTGATGTGGACGATGCATGACTTCCCAGGCTATGGCGAGTGTTCAGGTAAGCATTGCACTTCTAATTATGAGTAGGCAAAGGATGTGGCACCCTAAACCCACATTCAACTCTTAATTGCGTCTATTGTTCAGGTCTCACTACATCGGGTTACCATGCATGTCCTGTTTGTGGTCCTTCGCTTGTTGCCTCACGGGTAGACGCATTGAATAAGTTCATCTATGAGAATCACCATCGATTTCTCCCACCTGATCATCCTAGATATGTTGCCTCTTGGAATGAAGTCCTCCCACAATCACTCACAGCGGGAGATTGGATGAGAATTTGGGACGGTACAATGACTCCTCCACCACTTGGCATGAGCCGGTAAGGGTTTGTAACTATTGTGTGCTATATTGGCTGGAAATAAAGATTGCTCGCTAACACTAGCTTTTGTTTAGATACTCCATCTTTTATCGTTTACCATATTAGTCCCACCTCAAGATCAATCACCTGCCTGATCCTATGCATATCTTCAAGAATGTGGCATCTACCATTTGGGAACATTTGAATGGGACACGAGATTCCGTAGGCATAAGGGAGGATCTACGTACCACAGGGAGGATGCGTGAAGCTTGGCCACAAGAGAGACCAAATGGGCGTGTTTTTTTACCTCGTGCACCATGGAGATTATCAAAGATAGAGATGGTGGCGGTGAAGCATGCTTTTACTACATTTCGTACTCCCACTGGGATGCATGAGGTGTTTGAAGGGGGCCTTTACAAAGAGCAAGAAAAGATGTGTAGAGAAATTATATGGCTTGAAATCTCATGATTGGCACAAGATGCTCCAAGTAAGTATTTTATGTGCATAATATCTTTTTCCTTTCACATTTGTGAGTGAATTAGAAGCAACTAATCAACCATTCCGCATGTGTTTAGTTCATACTACCTACTAGCATTTGTCGTAGTGCATCGAAGGACGTGAAAGATTGTATTTACAAGATGGGCGAGCTTGTGAGGTACTTTACATGCTACAAAATGTTATGCATATCAATGCTCCATGCAAGGTGTTCATATTGCTAATATGGTGTACTTTTTCATTTCTAGGTATGTGAGCTCAAAGGAAATAGATCCCACCACACTTGAGAATGCTCAAGTTATGTCAGTGGAGGTGGTTTGTTTAGTGGAGGAGACATTTCCACGTTCTATTCTCACAAGCCAACTACATCTCATAGTGCATTTGGTGGATGAGATGGCTATATGCGGTACTATACATGCACGATGGTTGTTCTTCCTCGAGCGCTTGAAGACCTTGAAGGGTTTCGTGAGACAAAATGCAAGACCCGAAGGTAGCATGGTCGAGGGTTGGTTGGTACAAGAGTCACTTGTATATATTTCTGAGTTTCTTGTTGATGTGGATAGCTCTCTCCCATGACTATGGAGAGATGATGAAGACCTAAGGATGACCTCTATTGTGCCTCAAGGGAAAGGACGCAACAAAGTAATAGACACGGAGTTGCTTAATAATATCAACCTCTATTGCATGCTTAATAGTGATGTGATGAAAATATGGGTGACAAGATACGAGGATGCAAAGGCAAGAAGACAAGAAGAAAGGGCCCTCTTTCGTACACACCACGGATCTCGTGTGCCATACCCTCAGTATCTAAGAGAGCACTTCCAAAGGATATTCATGTGGATTGGCTACTTGACGAAATGGAGAAAGTAGAGAAAGACGAGGGGATGCATATCATAATGGAAGAATGGGAGTATGCTAGGGGATGCATGAGCAAGGTCGGTATATAGAATGTTATGCATAAGTTAGGAGCTTTCAATAATTTAGATTGCTTATTTAATTGATTTTGTCTTGGTGTAGTGCACTATGTTCAATGCTATATGGTGACAGGGCAGGCATTTTCGAACACAATGGATTGATGGTAAGAGAAACACACAAGATTGCGTCGTCATTGCTAGCTTTGAGGGAGCCAATGGAGCCATGGATGATTATTGTGGCATAATCCAAGATACTATTAAGCTTGACTTTCGATGCTTCTTTGTGTATGTTTTGGATGTAAAGTGGTTTAAGGACGTGGTGGAAAGAGGCCCTAATGCAACAATCAAACGCCATGCAAGTGGCTTTGTAACTATTGACTCCACAAAGTTTTGGCAAAGTAAGAAGGACACACTAGTACTACCGCAACAATGTGAACACGTACTTTACACACATAATAAAATACTCACTTTTAAATATTTGATACGTTCGATGCAAGGAAAATAACATGATTGTATTTGTGTTTGAATTAGGTTGTCTATCAACCAATGGTGGATAATAAGAGATGGTGGCATGTCATACCTATTATGCCACGTTCCAAAGTGATGTATGGTACATTTACGAATATGGAGCGTATGGAGGATGATCATGGCCATGGAGGTGATGATGACCGTGATACAAGAGAGGAGGATGATCATGAGATAGGAGATACAGATATTGAGGCCATTACCCACCGTGAGGACGAGCCTACCATTGGTGATGCTAATTTTGATGAGCACATGAGTAGCACAAGTAGTAGTGGGTTGAATGTATTTGTAGAATTTCCCCAGGGCACAATACCAATTTGTAGGCATCAAATCCCTATCTTTTAGTTCTAACTAAGAGGGTTGTTCACACCTAGAGTTTTCACACCCAGTTTGCTATATACCTAATGAACCATATACCCATATCCCTAATATCACATGATATTTTGGTGTATTATTTTAACACCCTCTCTCAACAAAATATTAATGGCTATTATGAGCAAAGTGGGCACAACACAAGATGAATGTATTATGAAAGATGATTAAACCACCAAGTACAATACCAATTTGTAGGCATCCAATCCCTATCTTTTAACTCTAACTAAGAGGGTTGTTCACACCTAGAGTTTTCACACCCAGTTTGCTATATACCTAATGAACCATATGTACCCATATCCCTAATATCACATGATATTTTGGTGTATTATTTTAACACCCTCTCTCAACAAAATATTAATGGCTATTATGATGTCAATGCTATATTAATGCTATTATGATGTCAATGCTATATCTAGTTACTGTTTACAATGCCATTTATGATGACAATCCTGGAAGTGCCCGTAGGACTTACTCATGGTGGTTTACAATACGATTTATGTTAATGGTTTGGGGGTGAAACTTTGTGAGTGAGTGGGACATCATGTTCCTCACGGCGTGCGATGCAGATGAAACTTTATGAGTGGCTCCATGGCACTCCTACCTCTCTACTCGCAAATTTGCACCACCATCGGATGCCCGATGGGAGGGAATCCCATGTGCATACCCTGGCAAATCGTATTTTGCTGCTGGCTTCCCCTCCACTTTCTTCGCCACTGAGTGCGTTGCCCGTCCCTCTGGCATCTCATATACATACCCATGTTTTGCTACATTTGGCTGGCCCTCCTGTACTTTCTTTGCAGCACTTATAGAGTGCATTGCCCGACCCTCTGGCATCTCATATGCATGCCCATGTTTTGCCGCATCTGACTGCCCCTCCACTTTCTTAGCAACACTTGCTGGAGCATGTTGTCCGCCCATTTGGAATCTCATATGCATGCCCATCTTTCGCCGCATCCAACCGCCCCTCCTCCACCTGATTAGCAACACGCCTTGCCCTAGCTTCAGGCTTCCAATCTTGTATGCCAACCTTGAAAGCCAACTGTAAATCCGATTGCATCTGCATGGCCTTTACTCTATTCCCCCTTGCTAATTCCTTAATTGTCGTGCCATGCACGCTACCTTGAGCCTGCCTGTCTTGCATGCCATCCTAGGAAGCAAACTGTAATCCTGATCATGTTTCCATTGTGCGCACTCTCCACACATGCTTATAGAGCAGCCCTTGCCTTGCTACCTATTGTGTGAAGAGCTCAAAGTAAGAGAGAGAGAGAGAAAAAAAATTTGGTGCTGCGCTTCATCGTGATGCTTTTTTTCTTCCTCAACCTCTTCCTATGACGTTAAAGGGCTCTGTTTCCCTATTTTCACACCTATCGGTAAAAGAGATCATATCCTTTTTGGCCCATGCAAAAGGACATGCCATAACAGATAATAATGGTATACAAGGGTACCCTTGTATCCTTTTTGGCCCATGCAAAAGGACATGCCATAACATATAATAATGGTATCAAGGGTACCCTTGTACCTAAAATCAAAGGAATGCCCCGTCACCCCCGCTAGAGCCATGTGAGCTAGGTTGGCCTGGGTTTACAAAAAAGGCTTGGTTTACAAAACATTCGTCAATCAGACTCCTCGGAGCCCCTCAGGACTATTCTCAACTCTGGATCCCCTCACTTGAGTTGGGATGGAGGAGCATTTTATATATGTTTCTTTTTCAAGCAATGATTTCACCTATTCTGGCATTCACTACCTTGCATGATCACAAACCCAAATGCATTAAAAAAGATCTTAAGAAGAATTTAAATAACTAGTAACCGCATGATCCCAAACTGGGTCTTGGAGTGTCTTTACCTATCAGAAGGCAAGTATGCACAAACCCACCATCTTCTTAGAGGTGGCACCAAAACACTGCCCCGACATTTATATAGGACAACGTCAAGATAAATTGAGCAATATCATTACAAAAACATACGAGCAATCATAAGCACACAGTGTGTGCTTAAGCAATATCACTACAATAGCATACGAACAATCATAAGAACCGAAAACACATGCTACATTACGAGATATGTTTATGATAGAGGTAGTCAACCACCGATACGAACATCAAAGTGGCTCCAACGCCTAGACGGACTGAGAGCATGCTCGAGGAGGGAACGGCAGCGAGGTTCTGGCCGTTTGGCAGGTCAAGGGGGCACCTCTTGGAACATTACATGGTAGCTCAGCTGACTCGCCAGCCTACACAGTTACGCCGACAGGGTTGATTAGGAGTTCATCCCCTGTCAAGTTCTGGATGAAGACAAACGGAAGGGGAATATGTGAACGGAAAGCCCATCTCTAAGGACCGACGTGATGGCAGGCCATGATTGATGCCACATGTGCGCATGTGCATGACACTTTTTTGCAACTGGACTGTCAGCCAAAACAAGAAAAAGCTAGCGCTCACGGGGAGTCATCCGTCGTGATCTGCCACGCTTCACATGGAATATTTATCCCTTTTAAAGGAAAGCTTAACATCAACAATTTTGATATCGTGTCCAATTTTGTCGACACCAACATTTACTGACATTCTATTACAAGATTAGAAGGGGAAATCCTACTATCATTAGTGATTTGCATTAGATTTAAGCCCCAGATGCCTAGATATGATTGCGTAGAGCAACAGAATAGCTGAGCTAGTGCAATTAGGAGTAATTTTGACTCCGAAAATAGTGGTCAATGGCATTTTAATAATACATAAGTTAGCCACGTAAGAATCGAGGCCCATTTTTATTTCCACATTGCTAGACCAAACATTCATACCCAAGAATTTATTGAGAACATATATGGGATTTTTACAATATATATCTTTGCACATGAAAAAACACGACAATAGAAGGCATGCGTAGCCGTGTCTAGAGCCGTGCAAGAACAAAGGAAATTTAAAGTGAATAATTGTGTGATGTAGCTATGCACGAAAGTTACGGGTATGCAAATATAGCTGTCTGTATAGTTGTGCCCATAGTCTTGCGTATAGCTGTGTAAAACAAGTAGGGGAAAAATGAGGGAGATGTTTCTCCCCCATTTTGGTCCGATTTGTTTTTTTGTAAAATGAAGTTGAAAGCATTTACATGTCCAAGCCAAAAAAGTTGTGTGAATAGCATATATATATAAACCCAAAGGCGTTATGAATAACATATACATATAAGTCAAAAAAAGTTACAAATAACATATACATATAAGCACATAGATAAATTCTTTACTCCTTTGTTCTCCCCATGTTTTCATGGAATCCTTGTAAGTTTGGTTCACCAATTGTCACAAGGTAGAGTAGAACCTAATCCCCATATCATCAACGCCGAAAGGTCTGCCATTAGCATCCAAGCCATAATATATGCAACCATCCTTGGGCTCCTCATCTCTACAATTATGTGAAGATGATCCAACCCACCACTAGAACAACGATGATGAAGGCTCTAAGAATCACTTTTTGTACCACTACCTAAGTGGCGATGGGGATCAAAACCACATTGAAAGCCAGTGTATTCATGAAGACAGGCATGTTAGCAGAAGTGAGTGGGCTCTTAAAGGGGGAAATAGAAGGATTTGAGGAGAGAGTGATCTCATAGTAGGTAGTGATAGGACTAGAATGAAGGGCTATCGAATACGGCTATCAGAGGATCAAAAAGGAGAGGAGTTGCCATAATTGAGGTGAGAGGGGAAGGGTGATATTGTGGGGTTAAGGCTAAGAGACAAAGGGTGTCTATGGATAAGAAGAAGAGAAAGAGCTGCCTATGGATAAGAAGAAGTGTGTGGCAAATAGGAGGACAAATCATGGAGGACAAATCTCAAGCAATGCAAGTGCTCTGCTCCATATCTATAGCTCAATTAAACCCAAACATTTTGCTCCATATCTATAGCTCAATTAAACCCAAACATTCTCTATATCACTATGTAGGCCCACACTATCCTCTAGTATGATAGGATTGATGCTCGAGAACCCTCCATAAGGTGGAAGTCTCTAAAAATGTTAACATGTAGACATGCATAAGCTTTATGATAAGAAAGTAATACATAAGCTTAATGTGAACATGAGGGCATGCATACCTAGCTTAGGTTTACATCGTCCTCGAGTGTGGATTGGCACCAACCCCATGGCTACATCTAAACATAGTTCATAACATAAGCATAAACTTAGAACCATATATAAAGTTTATGCATAAAAGTAAACTTAAACATAAACTTAGAACCATAACCATAAACATAGAACATAAATGAAAGCATTCATTTTAGGGTTGGATCATACTTGACTAGCTAAAGAGCAGAGGGATGCCCTAAATAGTGAATAGTGACTGATAATAAAGGCCGCACAAGATAGACGGAAGACCTCAATATAGGACAAAAATACATAAACATAGAAGCATGCAACATAAGCATAAACATAGAATACACATAAAACAAAGAAGCATAAAATACATAAAAAAATTAGTCTAGTTTTTGTTTAATGAACTTAGTTGTCTATATTCATAGCATAAGAGAGATTATGCATAGCTCATAAAAGATCATGCATAGCTCATACATAACATTTAATAAAGCTAGGTAAAAATATAAACTAAGAATAAAATATCCCTAATCTTATCAAAGAGGAGGAGACGTGAGAAAAAGAAGTGTGTGAAGAAGAAGATAAGGATCAAAAAAATGGGGGTGACTCTATTCCTAACCCTATCTTTCATATGCATGCTTCCCCTCACTAGATGGATGCACGTTTCATAATCATAAGAGAGGGACTTATGCATAGAAGGAAAATAATAATGAGATTAATAGAGAAATATAATATTAATAAAGAGATGGATTGGAGAGGAGGAATGGTGAAGAATATAGGAAAAAACAAACTTCATTATTTAAGAACATAGAAGGGAGGATAACACATACACTTTTATTGAGCACCATGCTTATGGAAGATAGCACCAATATCCTTGTGGAAGATCAAGGAAGGAAGGAGATGAAGCATATCCAAATAATCAAGGTTGTTTTAATTTTTGGTTTGGGACACAAGTCATATCCTCGTTAAGATGGTGAATCCAATTCTTTTCCAATACATGGCTATCAACACATGTCTCTATGTACGGCTATTGCTGCGTGTGTATGGCTATAGCCTGAGAGTAATTTTCTTGAGCAAACCTTATGGGGTTAGGTCTGTTTAATGCAAGATTTTTTTATAGATTCCCATCAATCATGAGGATTAACTTTCATCACTCGAGGATGACTAACACTTGTAAAGAACTAAACATGAGTGGTTTTTCCAAAAGATGGACAAATGAAAAAGCAAGAAGGACAAAAGAACGGCAATTAAAGGACAAAATATTGTCATTTGGTTACAAAGGAATGGGAAAAATATTTACTTCGGATGTAAGTGTATCTGAGGTGAAAGTTGCTATGTTTGCACAAGGTACAGAAGTTGTGGCCGATATAGACATCTGGTAGAAATATATTCATCATGTGAATGTATAGTAATTGAAGTCTATGTAGAATTAAATTTTGTTGATGAGTGGTATTGATCGCATGTGCAAGTGCACTTGACATAGCATTGGCTTGACCTTTGTAGATTTTTGATGGAAGTTTAAGGTGTATGGAATGCATAAAGTATGTCAAGAAGCATGTCTATTCAAGGCAAACAAAGAATGTATTTTCACATGACAAGAATGTAAGTAAGAGCACTTGATGTGGTGCACTCAGATGTTTATGAAAAACACAAAATCCATTGGAGGATGTCCTTCCAATGTATCTTCATATATTTCATGAAAGGTAAAAGTAAAGTGTTTTCTCAATTTCAAAATGTTAGCTTATAATAAGTAGGCATGTAAGTTAAGTGCCAATGCGTTTAGTGAGTACTTGAGAAAGCATGGAATTGAGAGGCGATTCACATGTAGGTACACTCCACAAATAGGCTTGCACGTTAAGTGCCTAAGGTCAAATGGAGGGGGAGAGTACTCTAATGCGTTCAATGTAAGTTCTTGAGAAAGCATAAAATTTAGAGGCAACTCACATGCAAGTACACTCCACAAAAAAATGGTATTATTGAGAGGAAGAATATACACATTCTAGAGGTTTCTCATGCATTGATAAGAGTATACCTCACCATTATTGGGCTGAAGTAGTAGCGACTATAGTTTACATTATGAACACGAAACCACACAATAGTAGTGCATGGTGTGACTCCACACGAGACATATACTTGTAAAAAACCAAAATTTTCATAGTTAAAAGTGTTTGGAGACATTGTATATGTACACATTCCTGATGATCTATGTAGAAAATTATATCGAAAAGGATGAAAAATGTATGTTCATTGGTTACTGCTTTAAGCAAGAGGGATACAAATGTTTTAACCCTATCACACATGACATGTTACAAAGTTGGATCCAAAGGATGGAAAATGTGTTTTCATTGGTTACTCAGTGGAGAGAAAGGGGTACATATGTTATAACCCTATCACACTTGAGATATTACAAAGTTGGATGCAAAGGATGAAAAATGTGTGTTCATAATTAGTTACACCCTTGAGCTAAAGAGGTACACATGTTATAACCCTATCACATGTGAGATAAGGGTGAGCAAGGATGTCTTTGATGAGATGAGAAGTTGTTCGACTAGGGATGATGCTGCACAAGAGCAGGTGGTTGCATTGAATACAAGTTAAAATCGTAGTCATTGGGTGGACCAAGACAGTCGTCTAGCAGTGAGTCTAATGATAGACCATGAGTGACATGCTACGTTAAAAAATTAGTCCTACAGGTTTAACAAAAGTGCATCACATAAAGGTAAAGAGAAGGTTAATCAGTCCCTTGGTATGCCTGACATTTCAGCAGTAGGGCATTAATATGTTAATGGAGGGTCTAGTGGCTCAAAGAAGAGCCTTGATAAGGAGTTCAGGATTCCATCTCTATTAGGACACCTGGTGTAAGGAAGGTTAAAGCTGCAAGGACACCAAGGATAGAATAGGACCATGCAAGTCAGGTAGGGTCAATTACCCTACCTGGTGTAAGGAAGGTTAAAGCTGCAAGGACACCAAGGATAGAATAGGACCATGCAAGTCAAGTAGGGTCAATTACCCTATTCAAAGATTGATGTATGATGGTTATGTAGCTCACCATTATGCATATGTAGAAAAGGTTTTGCAAGAGGTTGAATATGAGGAGGCATTCAACCCAGTTGCCAAGATGGAATTGTGAGAGTTGTTAGTGCCGTGGGTTGTGTCAAAATGTTGGGTTTTATATGAGATGGATGTAAAAAATGTGTTCTTACATGGTGAGTTGCCAGAAGAAGTATATTTAGACTAGAAACTTGGTTATGAGGATATAAGACACCCATATTATGTGTGCAGTCTATGTAAAGTTTTGTATGGTTTAAACTAGGAACCAAGAGCATGACATGATAAGATTATTGTACCTGGTGCTACACCTACAAAAGGGTATTGTACTTGGTGGTTTAATCATGTTTCATAAGACATTCATCTTGTGTTGTGCCCACTTTTCTCTCCCTTGTGTGCTTAGGCTTCTCCTTCTCTCTTCTTCACACTCCACCATCACAGAGATATTTAATCCTCCATAGCTCCTTGATTGATCTCATGCAATTTCCAACATGGTATCAAATCCATGATCCTTAGTCTTTATGCTTTCATCTTCAGTTACTAATCTTGATCAGTTTGATAATCTTCAGAAACCCTAGATATGAAGCTTGCAAATGATCTTTCTTTCTACCCCATATTAGTCGAGGACTAATTCTCACATCCCATCATTGACCATACTACCACTTGGATCCCTTCGTGAAGTCAAAGTTGCAGAGGGGGAGCTCATCAGTTGAATGCATTAATGTGCCATGTTGTCAATCTCACTACTGCATGTAGAGCTTGCATTTTTGGAGAGAAATGTAATGGTAGCCTAATCTTGATGTTTTAACCTAATTTTTGCATACCCAGGGGTTTTCAAGGATAGAAAACATGATTGCAATCTCATTTTTTAAAACGTGGCAAACATTGCCACTTGCCTTTGGGAGTATCATAGAAGCTACTTTTGGCACAAAGGTGATTAAGGCAACATTTTCAAGGTCAATCTTATGCTGCTTAGTGGTTTGAAACTCATGTTTACCCATTGCTATAAGTGCCTCTTGAATAATTTGTGAAGAAATTCTTTCAATTTTACACTCCAAAATAGTCATTCTTCTAAAATACTACGAATAGTGAATTACCTCTACTAATTAAGTGATTGAGGTGATTTTGGATCGTTGGGGATTCAAGAATACCATTGAGGTTATTTTGTACCATTGGATATTTAAGCATACCATTGCGGGCTTTGTAATGCCAATCAAAGATTCATATTGAGAAAGACCCTTGATTTGCCTTGACAGTGCTCTACAAATTAGGATATTCTGTGCACAATTATGACAAAATTGCTTTCATTAATATCTTGATTAGTTCTAATGATCTTAGGTTTTTTAGGCATTTTAAGATTGGAACTTCCTATTTTTATGTTGCTAAACCTCTATAAATCATCAAATTAGGTTTTCCCCTTAATTTAAGTGATCAATTTGTCAATACAAAACAAGGTATAAATAGGTATAATTAGCATTACTTGGGACAATAGAATTTATGAGCTTGTATGCTTCATGTAACTCATCAATCATGCTTAAATAAATTGTATAAGGGCAAGACACCACTAATAAGGTTAAGACCCACTTAAGCATATTAATTGCACTATCATCTAAAAGGGATATACATCATCATCATGTAAGATTTCGTCAACACATTCAGAACATGAATTATCTTTACCTAGATGGATTTCACAAAATGATGAAATCAAGGATGAACAAGAACAAGAGCTACATCTACATCAAGATCTATATCAACATGAAGAAGATCAAGAGAAACATCGACATAAGAAGATTAAGAGCTGCAATGACATCAAGAAGATTGAGAGAGATATAAATATCAAAAAAAAATTATGAGTGTCTTGGTTATCAAGGGGGATACTTCCTCCATATCTAATCTATTTACTATTCTATGTTGAGTCAAGGTTTCTTTCCCCGGGTTGTCCAACAAATATGACTATTTTGGATGTTTTGGCTTATTGCTATAAAAGGCATAGGTGGCTTCCTAGGCAAGTTGGGGCCAGCCCCTCTATCCTAAGTGAGATATAATTACTCGATGTCTAGCATATGTCATCATAAATCGCATTGTAAACCAGCATGAGTAAGTCCTGCGAGCACTTCCAGGATTGTCATCATAAATCGCATTGTAAACCAGCATGAGTAAGTCCTGCGAGCACTTCCAGGATTGTCATCATAAATGGCATTGTAAATAGTAACTAGAGATATCATTGACATCATATAAGCCATTAATATTTTGTTGAGAGAGGGTGTTAACATAATACACAAAAATATCATGTGATATTAGGGATATGGGTATATGGTTCATTAGGTATATGGGTGTGAACAACCCTCTTAGTTAGAGTTAAAAGATAGGATTTGATGCCTACAAAATGGTATTGTACTTGGTGGTTTAATCATCTTTCATAATACATTCATCTTGTGTTGTGTCCACTTTGCTCTCTCTTGTGTGCTCAAGCTTATAATTCTCTCTCTTCTTTACACTCCACCATAATGGATATATTTCATCCTTTATAGCTCCATGATAGATCTCCTATGATTCTCAACAACATACAAACATTATCTATTTGTTATCAAATTTCTGATTGTTGTAACCAAAGATGTCTAACAACATCAAGTAAATTGTCAATGAGAAGCTTCACCAAGAACACCTTCCATGTGTGGAAGTTTAGAATGACCGATTTAGAATGGAAAAGGAAATTTGGGACTATGTTCAAGATAATGAGGAGCCTCCAGACTTGTGTGAAGAGAACACTACTTCAACAGAGATAACTGCATTCAAAGACTAGAACCAGGGTGCAAGGAAAGTCATGTATTGGCTTTCAATCAGTGTGGCAAACAATATGATATACGACGGCATATACATAATGCCAACACTCTAGACAATATCAAGGTAGGGGGAGCAAGATAATCTGAGGGAATTGGCAAAGCTAACAATCATGATCAGGTTCAAAGAATTGCTTTTATGGTGGCAAACCAAGTAGAGTGACATAAAAAGTGGTAAGTTGTAGAGCAAATCAATTATGTAAGCTGAAGTTAGATGTGAGCATTTGTTTGCTATGCAATACATGTTAAAACTAATGATTGTATATGTATCCATAAATGATGATGATGTATGGTATTTGGATTCGGGAGTCTCTAACCCCACATGAATTGTCAAGTGAATGGTTTAGAGATGTCAAAAATGTAGGACAACTAGGCTATGTAGAGATGAGGGATGACATGGCTCATCATATTGCTCACATTGGGGATGTGCCATGGGGATGTGCCATTGGCTATGAAAGATGTCAAGATGAGGTACTTGGCTAATATACTTCATGTGCCTAACATAAAGAATTTGGTTTTGGTTGGGTAGATGATTGAGCACGCTTTGCAACAAGTACACTTTAATCCTAAGGGCTGCTATTTTGAGGACTTCAACAATAAATTCCATTTGGTTACAAATGAAAAAAGAATGGGAAAATATTTACTTTAGATGTAAGCATACACTAGGTGAAAGTTATTATGTTTGCACAAGGTTCAGGTGTTGTGGTCGATATGGACAGCTAGCAGAAATATATATTGGTCATGTGAATGAGTGGCAATTGAAGTCTATGTAGAATTTAGAAATTATTACACATTTGCCAAAGTTTAAGGGGGATGGAATGCATAAAGTATGCTGAGAAGCATGTCTATTTGGAAAGCAAACAAAGAATGTATTTTCACATGGCAGGAATGTAAGTAAGAGAGAACTTGATGTGGTGCACTCATATGTTTATGAAATAAAGACAACATCAATGGGAGGATATCATTAGTATGTATCTTTCATATGTCTCATGAAAGATAAAAATGAAGTGCTTACTCACTTTCAGAATTTCAAAATGTTAGTAGAAGCTGAAAAGAAAACAAGCTTGTAAGTTAAGTGCCAATGAGTTTAGTGAGTACTTGAGAAAGCATGAAATTCAGAGGCAATTCACATACATGTACACTCTGCAAATAGGCTTTCAGGTTAAGGGCCTAAGGTCAGATGGAGGGGGAGAGTATTTAATGAGTTCAGTGTGAGTACTTGAGAAAGCAGTATATTTAGTGGAAATTCACATGAAAGGACATTCTACGACATAATGGTATTGAGTGGAAGAATAGACACATTACAGAGGTTGCTCATGCATTGATAAGAGTATGCCTCACCCCATCATTGGGCTGAAGTAGTAGAGACTACATTTTACAATATAAACAGGACTCCCACAATAGTAGTGCATGGTGTGACTCCAAAGGAGACGTATACTAGAAGAAAATGAGATTTGTCACACTTGAAAGTGTTTGAATACATTGTATATTTACACATTCATGATGATCTACGGAACCAATTGGATCCAACGGATGAAAAATGTGTGTTCATTTGTTACTTCCTTGAGAAAAATGGATACATCTATTATAACTCTATGACATGTGAGATGTTACAAAGTTGGATCCAATAAAATGTGTGTTCATTGGCTGCTCCCTTGAGCAAAAGGGGTACAAATGTTATAGCCCTATCACATGTGAGATATTATGTACAAAGTTGGATCCAAAGGATGAAAAATGTGTTTTTATTAGTTACTCCCTTCACCAAAAGAGGTAGAGATGTTATAACCCTATCACACGTGAGATGAGGATGAGCAAGGATATTGTCTTTGATGACATGAGCAGTTGTTTGATTGGGGTCGATGCTGCATAGCAGTAGGTGGTTACACAGAATACAAGTCAAAATCATACTCATTAAGTGAAACAAGAGACTCCTCTAGTAGTGAGTCTAATGATAGACCATCATGAGTGACAAGCTACATCAAAAACTTAGTCCTACAGGTTTAACAACAGTGCATCATAGCTTAAAGAGAAGGTTGATGAGTCTCTTGGTATGCTTGACATTTTCATAGGACATTAATATGTTGATGGAGAGTCTAGTGGCTCAACGAAGAGACTTTATAAGGAGTTTGATGTTCTAGCTCTATTACAACACCTGGTGTAAGGAAGGGTAAAGCTGCAAGGACATGCAAGTTAGGTAGGGGCAAAAACCCTATTCACAGACTGACATATGATGGTTATGTAGCTCACCATTATGCATATATGGCAAAGGTTTTGCAGGAGGTTGAATGCACTTATTTTGAGGATGCTATTGGTTATGTACATTCTGAGAAAACCATGGATGAAGAAATGGTTACATTGGATGTAAATAAGGTAGGGAACAGGAGCCTTTACCTCAGAATAAAAAGGCTATTAGATGTAACTGAGTATACAAAGTGAGTATACAAAGGATGCTATTGGTTATGTACATTTTGAGAAAACCATGGATGAAGAAATGGTTACATTGGATGTAAATAAGGTAGGGAACGGGAGCCTTTACCTCAGAATAAAAAGGCTATTATATGTAACTGAGTATACAAAGTGAAGAACAATTCAAATGTAAGCAACCAATATAAGGCAAGCTTGGTTGCAAGATCTATGGCATTGATTATGAGGAGGCATTCAACGTTGTTGCCGAGATGGGATTGTGAGAGCTTTATTGTAGTGGGTTATGTTAAAATGTTGGGTTTTACATCAGATCAATTTGAAGAATGCGTTCTTACATGGTGAGTTTCCTAAAGAAGTATCTTTAGACTAGCTACTTGGTTATGAGTTAAGTCACCTTGATTATGTGTGCAGGCTATGTAAAGTGTTGTATGTCTTAGACTAGGTACTAAGAGCATGACATGATACGATTGCACAATATCTTATTACCATTGGCTTTCATATGTCAATTGTTGATCATTCACTCTATGCATGAAAGAGTGATGAGGGGATTGTGGTCATCACCTTCTATGTGGATGAATTTAATGTTCGCCTTAACAATGAAAATGAAGTTGAGAATATAAAGGTTCTCCTAAAGAAGAAGCTTGATATGAAGTATTTGGGTGACTTGAGATACTTTCTTAGCATTAAGGTCATCAAGACACCAAAGGTCATATGTCTATTCATAGAGACCGCATACATTGGACATGTTATCCATATTGCTGAGGGAATACGGCTATCATAAAGTGATTATGCATTACACATGTTGTTCAAATATAGTATGGTTGCTAGCTATAAACCCATTTCTATGCCATTGGACTAGAATAACAAGCTGAGTGCAAATGCAAGTGAGATTTTAGAGAATGCCACTATGCACTATGGAAGATAGTGGGTATCTTCATCTACATAATGAATCAACAAGCTAAACATCAACTACATATTTCGGTTGGAAAACTAGTTTATGTAGGTTCCTATGGGAAACCACATTTGGATATTATTAGGTGCACACTATGCTACATGAGATTCACAATAGATTATGCGCTCTTCTATGAGGCTGCTAATATATAGTTGGAAGAAGTGTGTGGATACACTCATGTAGATTGGGTTGGTATGCTAGTAGGTGCTTTTACATGGAGTAGAAAGAAGTAATCCAATAGTTGCGTGCAGTGGTGCTACGATGGTTGCATATTTAAGGTAGCTAGGATATGTAAGTTACTAGAAGATTTGGGGTTGCATGTGGACATGTACAATTGGCCAAGAACCTAGTGTTTCATGTATGGACCAAAAACATAGAGCTTAAGGAAAAAAAATAGGGGCTAATCTTCACCAATTGGGGTTTTCCCACATAAGAATTCACCCTGTATCTTGAAACATTCACCCAAAATTTCGCCGTTTTGAAGGATTTTATAAAATATTTACCCAATTTTAGATATTTTGAGGCAATTTTGAAAAACATTCACCCCATTTTCTATAATTTAATATTTATATAGGATGAATAATTGCAAACCCACCTACGCTCATATATTCATTGAGGCATCTTATTTTTTTCCCTGATAGAGATCCATGATCACTTGATTAAAGAGAAGTTCATGGAGATGTTGATCTTGTGTACATTAGCATAGAGGAGTAGGTATTTGACATTTTCACCAAGGCCTTGGGAGTAGAGAAGCTTCGTAGATTCTACACGATGCTAGGAGTCCTAGAGATGTCAAGCTAAACAAAAGATGACACTCAGGTTGTTTCAGGTGACCATTTCCATCTTTACACACCAGTAGCACATTTGGTAGTAGTTGACATGATGGATCTTCATCATCAACGATTCTATGGATAGACTACACAAACCTAGTCCAACCGCATTATGGTATACTTATCAAATCACCTACATAGCATGTTAACATTATGGACCGCTTGTACATAGTACTTTCACTTATCTTTTGTAGACCTTTTTTGACAGCGAGAAGGAGACCTTCCATCTCTATGTGTGCCTTCTCCATTATTGTGTGAGTATTTGTGTGCTTGTGAGAGCTGAAGCTCTCTCTCCTCTGCTAATCTTTTCACATAAGTGTGACATAGGGATTATCTTATTTCCATGGAATAAAGTTGTGTAGTTTTAATGTAAGCATGTAAGCATTAGACTATAATCTCACTACAAAGTGATGGGCATGGTCTTTACTTATTTCAATGGCAAAAAAATGTGTAGTTCTTATATGATAATATATGCATATCACTATAATGTCGCTACATTAAAATAATCTACGAATAAGCGCAAAGTGTGCAATAATAGCTCAAGAGAGAGTCAATGATTGATATGGTCAGGCAAATGATAATAGAAGAGATAGTCAATGCGTGAAATGGTCAAGGAAATGATAACATAAGAATCGGGCCAAGAAAATGATAACAAAATATTTTTAGGCCTTGGAACATGACATGGTAGCGCAGCTGACTCGCTAGCCGGCACAGTTACACCGACAGGGTTGATTAGGAGTTCATCCCCTCTCAAGTTCTGGATCACCGTGTTGGCGAGGCAGAGCTGCTACTAGCTACTACTAGCAGAGCTGCTACTAGCTAGCAGGATGAAGACAAACAGTGGTATAAGGGGGAGATGTAAGCCCATCTCTAGGGACCGGCATGATGGCAGGCCCTGATTGATGCCATGTCTACGCATGTGCATGACACTTTTCTGCAACAACCGGACTATCAGCCGAAACAAGAAAAAGCTAGCGCTCAAACAGGAAGGCATCCATCGTGATCCACCATGCTTCACATGCAATATTTATCCCTTTTAAAGGAAAGCTTAATTTTGAAAAGTTCTTTGAGTGAGTGAGCTTCTCACATAAAAGCAAAGAAACGTGGTTAAATTGTCCCCCCCTCATATGTCACCTTTCAAAGTCGAGGCCTAATTTGCAGGCCCAACATGGAACGATTCTTGAGTCCCATTTATGTCAATAAAAGTTTTTAAGTATGTAATTACTAGCATGACATTGTTTTTGGCTAGGTAGATATCGCATTCAATAATGTGGCATTCTGTGTATGACA
The DNA here is from genome assembly GCF_041138505.1 of Cibotium barometz. Classification (NCBI taxonomy): domain Eukaryota; kingdom Viridiplantae; phylum Streptophyta; class Polypodiopsida; order Cyatheales; family Cibotiaceae; genus Cibotium; species Cibotium barometz. Next base: position 46,851,832 of record NC_141069.1, on the reverse strand, counting down.
AAGCAAACGAATGTTTTTAAAAAAACATGCATGCAGGTCGTTTATTTTTATTTCTTTAGGGGGTTCACTCAAAAATATGTAAATGTATCACGTGAGCTTAAAAGAAAGTATTTTTTAACTTTCTTTTGGGGATTTATTTACGAAAATGTATTTATATGAGGGGTTAGTTAAAGATTTGTGTAAAAAAAGGCATCATTTTAAATACTCAAAGTTCATAGATAAAGGTATTTTTAGTATACTCCTTGAATACATGTGATATACAGATTTCCTATAGAGTGACTTCTCCTAAACTCCCCTGTGAGAGCATAATCACAACAATGGCGTTGTCAATAACCAATATGCAAGACCATTGCCTTTGCCTTTTTAGTATACTCCTTGAATACATGTGATATACAGATTTCCTATAGAGTGACTTCTCCTAAACTCCCCTGTGAGAGCATAATCACAACAATGGCGTTGTCAATAACCAATATGCAAGACCATTGCCTTTGTCGACATCAACAATTTTGATATCGTGTCCAATGATGTCACCAACATTTAGTGACATTCTATTACAAGATTAGAAGTGGAAATTCTATTATCATTAGTGATTTGCATTAGATTTAAGCCCTAGAGGCCTACATATGATTGCGTAGAGCAACAAAATAGCTGAGCTAGTGCGATTACTGTTGGAGCTATATATAGCTAGCCCTAACTCACTCTAGGTCTTGCCTATATATATGTGACTTGTGACTAATATGATTCATTTTTGTGGAGCGTATGTGGTGTGACTGAATCAGAATTGAATTAGTGTGTTGAATCAATTCTACTGAATCAGTGCTGAATCAATTCTGACTGCTGAATCAATTATGACTGAATTGGAATTGATTCTAAAGAATTGTGACTGAATTCTGACTGAATTAGTTCTGATGACTGAATTAGTTCTGACAGTTCTGACTGAATTAGTTTTGACTGAATTCTGACTGAATTAGTTCTGATAGTTCTGTGAGACTGAATCAGTTCTGAGACGATTGAATCACCCGCATGCATTGCGGAGATCCCAGAGAGTCAGATATCCTGTTGACAGGTTGACATATAGAGATTTTGCTATGCACTATGCATATATGACATCTATGGTGAAGCATGTGGAACCTACATGCTATACAGAGGCTATTGGAGAGCATGTATGGGAGAAAGCAATGGATGTTGAGATGGACGCATTGGTCCATAATGATACATGGGACTTGGTTGTATTACCAAAGGACAAGAATGTTATTGGATGTAAATGGGTTTACAAAGTGAAGTGCAAATCTAATGGTTCTATTGAGAGACATAAAGCAAGATTGGTAGCAAAGGGTTATGCACAAACCCATGGATTGGACTATGATGAGACGTTTAGTCCAGTGGCTAAGATGGGCACAGTGAGAGCAGTCATTGCTATGGCTGTAGCTAATGGCTGGGAAATGCATCAGATGGATGTCAAAAATGCATTTCTGAATGGAGATCTACAAGAGGAAGTGTACATGGCACAGCCAGAAGGGTATGTACACCCTAGATATCCCACTCACGTATGCAGATTGAAAAAGGCATTATATGGTCTAAAGCAAGCACCTCGTGCCTGGAGTGATAAGATGAGCAGATATCTAATCTCACTTGGTTTCCAGATTTCTACAGCAGATTCTTCACTGTATGTGAAGAAGACACAGCATGGGATTGTTTTACTAGTTATCTATGTGGATGATTTGATTATTACAGGTGATCATAGTGCAGATGTGATGCATGTCAAGAAAGCTTTGAGTGGGCAATTTGACATGAAAGATCTTGGTGAGTTGAGATACTTTCTTGGAATTGAAGTGGTGAAAGATCATGCAGGTACATGGTTAGTACAGCGCCAATATGCATTGGATATGTTGGCAAAGTATGGCATGACAGGGTGTAAACCTATGAGTACACCATTGGAGCAAAATGTGAAGTTGCAGACTGATTATGGCGAGGAGCTTGATGATCCTTCTATGTACAAGAAGATGGTTGGCAGTCTCATATATATGACTATCACACGCCCAGATTTGAGTTATGCTGTTGGGCTAGTCAGCCAGTTTATGCAGAGCCCCAGGAAACCACATTTGGATGCAGTGAGACGCATCATGAGATATGTGAAGACCACAGCACATTATGGTCTACTTTATGAGAGTGGTAAAAGCTTGGACATACATGGCTACACAGATGCTGATTGGGCAGGTAGCGCATATGACAGGAGGTCTACTGGTGGATATGCTTTTACACTTGGAAGTGCCGTGGTGAGTTGGAGTAGCAAGAAGCAACCTACAGTTGCTTTATCCAGTACAGAGGCTGAGTACAGGGGTGCAACCATTGCTACTTGTGAGGCAGTTTGGTTAAAGAGTCTCTTGGCAGATTTATGTGAGCCTATTGGTGGCAAAGTTGTCATTCAATGTGACAACATGAGCAGTATACAGTTGGCAAAGAATCCAGTGTTTCATGCGAGGACCAAACACATAGAGGTCCATTATCACTTTGTCAGAGAGAAGGTGCTGGATGGTACAGTTGATCTTCAGTATGTGAAGACTGATGAGCAGGTGGCTGATATCTTTACGAAGCCACTTAGAAGGGAGAAGTTTGAGTACTTCCGGACTATGTTGGTGGGAGTACATGGGATGAGCTTTGAGGGGGAGTGTTGAGAGTCTTGATATCCCAAGCTCATCTACATCTTCATCGGCAGTACATCATGAGCTTGAGAGGGGCTGTTGAGATTCAAGCTCGATGTCAGTGTGAGCCAGCTATGCTATGTGCTGGCAGATTAGGTAGGAACATGTGTGAGACATAAATGACCACGTGTCCAGCTGGTCATAGTGTGTGGACATTAGCTAGGGTTAGTAGAGTGTGGATACAACTCATTGTGTGTTGTGTGGATTATGGATTAGTGCATTATGCTTTGTGTGAGAGTGGACATGGCTTCCCTCTATGGTTAGGGTTTGCAATATACATTAGGGTTTGCTCCTGTGTGTGTGTCTCCTCCCCCTCTACCGTTCTTTCAACAATTACGACAAGACATGCTTTGACTAAAAGGTATTTCTAAAAACTTTAGAGATTAAATACATTATTAATGCCTTCATAGCAAAGTACTAACGTATAATACAATCTTCTTTCCATTAGGAGATGGAGGAGCATGAAGGATTTGGGAGCTTGTGAGTAAAAAAATTTCAACTAGTCTTAGCTTCTTTTAGGACGCAATGCAATATTTGTAGCGCATTTATGCACAAGCATGGATGATATTCTTGTGAAAGCAAAATTCTATTTTCTTTAATGATAAATATCATTTTACTCATGAATTTGGCAATCAACATTTTAGTAAATTCTATTGATGTGACCAATCATTTTGTTGCGAGGGTGTTTTAAAGTCGTTTTTAAGTACATTCTCTTGATACTCGAGTTATTTTGTCGCAAGAGTTTTTTAAAGTGTAAAATTCTGAATAAAACTTATAAAACCTTCAAGAATTTTAGAGAAAAATTTTTACACTTGGCAATATAAGAACTTACTTTTGATTTTTCAGATTAAAGGTATAAAAAGATATAGGATTTTGGTTTTTTTCGAACACTGCTTGGAACATGACAATTTTCAGCTGTTGAGACAGTAGCTCAGGCGAGTCACGCGACTCGGCAGGGTTGTCAGAGTCTGGAGTTCATCCCCTGTCAAGTTCTGTATGAAGACAAACAGTGGTGTAAGGGGAATATGCGAACGGAAAGCCCATCTCTAGGGATACCACAAATTACGCTGCAGGTCCTGATTGATGCCACGTGTGCGGATGTCCACCATGACGCTTTACTTCAGCGGGGCTGTCAGGCGGGGACAAGAAAAAGCTGGCGTCCGGACTCCGTTGTCGTTAGAATCATTGGACGGACATCACGGGAAAAGGGTTCAACATGTCCTCCGAGGAATCATCGCGACGCATTTTACCCTTCACAGGGAATATTTATCCCTTTAAAAGGAAAGCTTAATTTTGAAAAGTTCCTCGAGTGAGTGAAACATGGTTAAGATTGTCGCCCCCAAATGTCACCTTTCAAAATTGAGGCCTAATTCACGGGCCCAACATGGAACGATTCTCTACAGGTCCCATCTCTGTCAATAAAAGTTTGTATGTGAATGTATCACGTGAATTTAAGCGAAAGTATTTTTGAATTCACTTTTTTTTGGGATAAATTGTGTTAGTTAAAGGTTTGTGTAGATTTTAAATACTCAAAATTCACACAAATAAAGGAATTTTTAGTGTACTCCTTGAATGCATGTGAGATACATATTTTCTATAGAGTGACACCTCCTCACCCCCCTCAGAAGAATAATCACAACAACGTCGTTAACAACCAATTTAATTTCTTTCCCCTCTTGCTGCCCCTTCAAAGCCTTCTACACCTACAATGTATTCATGCTTGCTATGCTAGCAAGAGTACCAACTCTCTCTCCGTCTTGTATTCGAGTATCAACTGTCTTTTTGAGCAACATTTTATTCATAGGTGGTTGCTACATAGAGGAGATTATTAACGCCACTTGATGTGATTTGCCATCGACCCCATGTGCCAATGATGTCGTCGATATTTTTCGGTCCATTCTATTACAAGATTAGAAGGGAAAATCCTATTATCATTGGTTATTTGCATTAGATTTGAGCCCAAGAGGCTTAGATATGATTGCATACATAAGCAAACAAATAGCTCAGCTAGTATAATTAGGAGTAATTTTCACTCCGAAGACAGTGGTGGTCAATGGCATTTATTGATACATAAGTTAGCCATGACATCACTAGACCAAACAACCATACCCAAGAACTTATTGATACATAAGTTAGCCATGACATCACTAGACCAAACAACCATACCCAAGAACTTATTGAGAACATACTTGGGGTATTTACATGTGTATCTTTGCACATGAAATAACACTACAAGAGAAGGCATGCATAACCATGGAAGAACAAAGGAAATATAAAAGTGAATAATTGTGTTGTGCACGACAGTACTACGGGTATGTGGCTATAGTCGCCTATATAGCCTCATGTATAGTTGTGCGCATAGCCTCATGTATAGCTATGTTTTTTTTAAGGAGCAAAATGGGACAGATGTTTCTTCCCCACTATGCTCCTATTCCAAATAAATACCGATATCATATACATATAAGCCCAAAAAAGTTATATAAGCCCAAAAAGGGGATTATTATTATTAATCACCTTGCACATAACAGATACATATAAGACCAAATTTTTTGTTAATGGAATATATAATATATATAAACCGAAAAAGATGTTACGAATGAAGTATTTTAAAATAAACCCGATAGAGCAATGTTACATTGATGTATAGCATATGTTCTATTATAATGTCCTCATTAGGACGCAAACTAATGTCATCATCCTTCCTACCATGTGCTACATCTTCACCACCTTCACCTTCATCCTACATTACATGGAATAAAATATAAACATAATTAGTGCTACATTACTTTTATATAAACCACTCGGTTTACCACTCCTTGTTGTGCTTCTCGGTTTACCACTGCTTGTTGTTTTAACTTCATAGTTTCCTTGGCCTTATCGGATGTTCTCCTCAATTAACCACTTTTTACTGTTTTAGCCATTCCGAAGTGTCATCTTCTTTATGGTAATTAAAATACCTATTCTTCAATTCAGTTGAGAAGGAACAACCAACTATACCTATTTCTCTTAGCCTTAACCACACAATACCACCCTTCCCCTCTCACCTCCATTATACCAACTCCTGTCCCTTCCGGTCCTTTGATAGCCACTTCTGATGCCTATTTATTCTAGTCCTCTCACTTCCTATGAGATCCATGTCTTCTCTGATCCTTCTACTATCCCTGTTAAGACCCTGCTGCTCACTTCCACTCACAACATACCCATGTTCATGAGGGTAGCGCCTCTCAATGTGGTTTTGCCCCCCATCACCACTTAGGTAGTGGTATTGAAAATGCTTCTTAGAGCCTTCTTGTGTTGGGTTTTATCATCTTCACCTAATTGTGTAGGCGAGGAGCCTGAGGATGGTCGCCTACTTTATGACTTGGGTGATGATGGAACACCCTTGATCGATGATATAAAGATTAGGTTCTACTATAACTTTTGACAATTGGTGAAACAAATTTAGAAGGATTCATTCAAAACATGGGGAGAGCAAAGAAGTACATAATTTATCTATATAGTGCAATGCATGAATGAGCGGTTTTCCAATCCCAAAACATGCATTTTTCCAATAAATGGGCTATAGATGGCATTATAAAAATGCTCAACAATAGGAGGTCATGCATAAGGAGAAATGTAAGGCAAGGAAAAGGTATTTTGGCCCATTGCATGTGGAAAAAGAGTGTAAGAAGTCATTCAAAGAGCATAAAGATAGTAAGACTCACCTATAACAAAAGGCAGCACATCGTTCTGAATTGGAGAAGTATGGTGCAACAAAATATGGTTGAAGAGAAAACACAGCTTGATGAACAGATTTGTAAGTTCTCATAACTTTCGTATCCATATGCATGTTATCTCTTATGCATTGCTAAACTTTCATATTTTCTATGCATTGTGGTAATTGTTTGTGTCATTAACCTCAACATTTTGATTTATAGAATTAAAGACTGCGCCCTTGTTACCAATCAGATGCGTGAACCATGCTACTAAATGCATGCACTCTTCAAGTTAGGTCTCATCCAAGACTTTATAGCTAGTTTTAACAACTCAATGATAAGCATCAATCCAAAGATAAACATATTTACTTTTTTTGTGACACATTGTACGACCAAACAAGTTGTGAAAACCATATATAATATATATAAACCCAAAAAAGATGTTACAAAATGAAGTATTTTATAGTAAACCTGAGAGAGAAATGTTACATTGAAGTATAGCCTATGTCCATCCTAATTAGGAAGCAAACTAATGTCATCATCCTTTCCACCATGTGCTACATCTTCACCACCTTCATCCTCATCCTACATTGTATACAATGAAAAATAAACATAATTAGTGCTATAATACTTTTTGTAACATCTATGGGGATGCCCATTATTTTATTTTAGGATGTTTTTATTTTGAATGTGTCTTTTATATCATTGACCATGATTAATGTGTTTAATCAAGATGTATGTAGTGATATGATATCTACTAGGATTAATTTGTTTAGTCAACTATGTGCACAGGTATGATATGATTAGGATTAATGTGTTTAATTAGTTGTGTGAATTGACTAATATTATTTTTAGATAAAGGTAATGATTCAGTGATGGATTATGTGTTAATCACAGGTAAAACATGTGTTGGACCACTATGAGATATTTTGGAAGACATGTGAATACCTTTATGGTTTCATATTTAGGCATCAATATTTTGTAAGTCTAAAGTCTCATACCTTTGTACAAACCAAATAGTATTTTATACTTTTAGTAGGCCCAAGACTTTATATTAATGCTTGCTATTTTTTTTAGAGCTTGTATGCTTATAAACTCAAAAATACTTGCTTGGGCTTTGTTTTTGGATTTGTCTTTTTGAAAAGCAAACGCTTTTTCTAATACATATAAATATGGAAGAGTCGTACAAGGGTCGCACCAGGGCTACGTAGGGGAGATTCAACCCAATCTTATGTCGACAATGATTTCTACTTTATTCTCCATATTTTTTTGTTTATTTAATTTAGTTTATTAAGATTTACATTTTAATTTGTGCAAGTACATGTTATGCTCTAATTTTTGTGTTGAAAAATTAGAGTTTTCTTCTCCAAGGGTCTGAAGGTCCTAACATATCCTAGCTTTGGGCACCACTCAATGAGAAGGGTTTTTGAAGAAAAACTTAAAATTCAAGGTTTACGTAATTGAATTGGTATAAAGAAGGCCAAAGGTTTAATTTTTGGGATTTCTTAAAGCTTCAAAAAAGTCAAGGAGAAATATCACGAAAAAGAAACACTACAAGGGATTGGCTGTCTAGCATCACAAATGGCATCACAAAAGTGATACTAGGGAGGTATAGCTAGTGACGCTGGAGGTGATGCCTTTGACATGATGCAAAACGTCATTCTTAGTGTCACGTTTATGGCGCATAATGACACTCTACCCCCCCCAAAAAAAAAGTTATAGGTTGCTAGAAGACATGATCCTAAAAGTGAGGCTATTCATCACAAAGTGAGGGTAAAAGTAAGGCTATGCATCACAAAATGGAGGCTAAAAGTAAGTCTATGTATTATTAAAAAAAATGACGGAAGGTTTTTTAAGTAAAAATACATGACGGAGAGCATCAAAATTTAATTTTGTTTGTTCACTACAACGTCTACAAATGATGCATGAATTTTAAGTCTTGTCTCTCTTCTCTTAATTCTCTTGCTTCTCTAAGTACTTGATCCTCTCTCTATCCCTTTCTCTCTCTCTCTCTCTCTCTCTCACACACACACACACACACACACACACACATGTGCAAGTGCTTTGTTTTTGGAGTTATCTTTTTGAAAAGCAAGCACTTTTTCTACTACATATAAATATAGGAGAGTGGTACAAGAGCCACACTATACCCAGGGGAGATTCAATCCAATCTTGTGTCAACGTTGACTTCCACTCTATTCTCCATCCTTTTTTTGTTTATTTAATTTATTTTATTAAGATTTATGTTTTAATGTTTTGCTCTAATTTTATGTTGAGAAATTAGAGTTTTCTTCTCCAAGGGTCTTAAGGTCGTGACAGTGGTATCAGAGCTTTGGGGACCACTCAATGAGAAGGATTTCGTAAGAAAAAGTCAAAAATCAAGGTTTACGCAATACTTTGTGCTGCAAAGAAGCCCAAATGTTTAATTTTTGGAAATTACTAAAGTTTTAAACAAATCAAGCAAAAATATCACAAAAAAGAAACACTACAAGGGATTAGCTCTCTAGCATCACAAATGGCGTCCCTAGCTACACCTCCCTTGCATCACTTTGTCCCCTCTCTTCTCTGATCCTTCTACTACCCCCGTTTAAGACCCCGCTCACTTCCATTCACAACATACCCCTCTTTATGAGGGTAGTGTCTCTCAATGTGGTTCTGCCCCCCCTCACATATTAATGCTTCTTAGAGGCTTCTAGTGGTGGGTTGGATCATCTTCACCTAATCATGTAGGCAAGGAGCTCTAGGATGGTTACTTATATTATGACTTAGGTGATGATGGAACACCCTCTATCGATGATATAGGGATTAGGTTCTACTATACCTTTTGACTATTGGTGAAACAAACTTAGAAGGATCCCTTCAAAACATGGGGAGAGCAAAGAAGTAAAGAATTTATGTATACAAAGCAATGCATGAATGAGTGGTTTTTCGATACCAAAACATGCATTTTTCCAATAAATGGGCTAGAGATGGCATTGTTTAAACACTCAACAATAGGAGTTCATGCATAGGGAGAAACGTGAGGAAAGAAAAAGGTGTCTATTGGCCCACTGCATGGAAAAATAGTGTAATAAGTCATGTAAAGAGCATAAATATAGTAAGAATTACCTATAACAAAAGGAAACACATCATCCTCAATTCAAGAAGCATGGTGCCACAAAATATTGTTCAAGAGAAAACACAACTTGATGAACAAATTTGTAAGTTCTCATATAGTTCGTATCCATATGCATGTTATCTCTTATGCATTGATAAATTTTCATATTTTCTATGTATGTTGCCAATTGCTTGTGTCATTAACCTTAACAATTAGATTTATAGAATTGAAGAATGCCCCCTTGTTACTAATCAGACGCATGAACCATGCTACTAAATTCATGCGCTCTTCAAGTTGGGTCTCATCTAAGTCTTTATAGCTAGTTTTAGCAGCTCAATGATGAGCATCAATCCAAAGATAAACATATGTAATTTTTTTGTGACACACTGTAGGATCACAAAAACACCATATTAGAGAATTTGGAAAAATCCCAATTCCCATTTTGCAAGATTATAAGAAAGGGACCATGGTGATTCTTTTTAAGCTTTTCTCAAAATCCCCTTATGTGACATATCATTGGAAAGAGCTTAAAGATTAAGTTTTAAATACACATTCTCCGATAACTTTCAAGTTTGTATGCTTAAGACAACACAAAGTAGATTGAAAAGAAAATTCCCAAAATCTTGGGATTTTTTGAAATTCTCCAATATGGTAATCAAAGGAAAAAGACAAATAGAATCTCTTAATTTTTGGGCATGGACTACCTACACAAGCAAGTATATACATCTAATTCACATAGAAATGACAAGAAATAGACACGACAAGCACCCACTTCAAATATCATGCAAGAGAGTCACTTTGAGAATTACGAGCATATTCAAGAGCCAAGTATCCATAAAGTATCATCTGAAGCTACAATGTAAGAAACACCTCTAGCGCCTTCATCATCAAAGAGTTGTACTTGGCATGGATGTTGAGCAAAGTGCTGCTAAAATCAAGAACTTTGTCAAAGCTCTTTTTTACAATATCCTTATTATCAAATCTCTTCCCTTGTGTAGAGCTTCAATTTAAACACATGAGGAGGTCTAAGAATTCTTGGAAAAACTACCATGAATGGCTAGAAACTGAGCTAGAAACATGGTTATAATGCTTAGTTAATGCTCAATGCATGCTCATACGTGGCAACACTCATAACTATAGCCTATGTGGGCCTTCAAAGATCCTCTTCATCAAACATTAGATCCGTCACCACCATAATGATGACCTTCTACCACCCTTAGCATTGCAAATCAATACGTTGAAAGAGGTATAAACTCACAAAATTGCATATATCATCAAGCAAATTTTATTTACACATGCAAGCTAGTGCTATCACTTCTTAAAGTGACAAATCCATTTGTAACTGTGCCTCGACCCCCAACTAAAACAAAATATTTCTTAAACCTACATTTTACAAAGGTGTGCCATAAACACAACAATCAAAAACTTAATGAACATAGCAAAATCACATGAAGTCTCTCTTTTTAGAACCATTAAGAACAACCTAAACACATCAAAAGCACATGAATTCTTGTTTGCAAAACCATTAACATATGCTAATATATACTAACCAATGTTTTTACACTGATGTAGTCCTACTCCATCTCCAAGAATTAAAGTGGCATGTCCACTATGCCACTAATGTTATACTGCTACAAAAGTAAGATTTCTAAGTTTTTTATAGACTCTCGAGCTATGACTACATTAACCTTTGCATCATATTTAGTGAGCTCTATCATTGCAAAAGCACAACATGGAGAGAGATCTTAATACACTAAAATTTATAACATGAGCCCACCAACAAAGTGGCATGTTTAGGCCTTAATCTTGAATCTACAACACACCGCTTAAGCTTGCACACACCATTTGATCTCTATACCACAACATTCATAAGTGGCAATATACATACAATTTACTCTCAAGCTCTATAAAGCATTATCTACAATTCTCATGGAATATTTATATTAGGAATGAAGTTTACATTGATGTGGTGGCACATTTTGAGATACTTTACTACCATACTTTTTAAGGAGGTTGAATACACATCATATTAACCATAAATTAAAAGAGTACTGAAGTATGTTAAGCACACACACGAGCATATGCACACACTCACACTCCCCTCTACATAATTTCAATAGTCATTATGGTCATTACTACCCATGACCACAATAGCACTTGGAAATTGCTTTATGATGGACAATATAGAGTGGAGGAGATCAATGGTGTGAAGAAGAGAAATCTAATGCGAGAGAATGCCCTAGAAAATGTGAACGCATGGTGAGTCTTTATGAAAAACCTTAGCAATCCATGATGTTAGTATGTGGTTGTTGTGGAAGAAACAATATGCACCATAACCAAACCCTAATTATCACATGGAGGAAATAATGCAGTATTAACAAACCCTAATTCTTATGTGAGATAAAATTAGCGTACTTGATTATGTCTCCTTTGGGTTGAGGGTAGGATATTCTCTCTCACAAACAAGTGCAAGCTATCTTTGTTTACATCTCAAATGTGCAATGGATGATTGTCAAGGAGAACCAAGCACATAAAGGAAAATTTGGACCATGGACAGTAGAGAGAGTAGAGGGGAGTTTGGATTTGGCCTATGGGTGGTAGAGAGGGTAGATGGGGCCTTGCACTAATAATCAAACACTTTTTTGGATGCCATTTGCACATAGAAACACTAGATTTAGTTGAGCATACAAAAGTTTGATTGCACACATAGACCCCTGATTTCAACTAATGTAAAATACAGGTGAAATACATACCTCTGAGAGCACATAGTAAGCAATAGTCATAGACAAAATCTTGAAATATCCTATGACTCAAAGAAGGGACCTTGCAATAGCATGAACTCTTCTTCTTTATTGACATTTTGGTGGTAGAGGCCAAGAGAGTGCAATGAGGTAGAGAAAGAGAGAGAGAGAGAGAGAGAGAGTAGGAGGGATGACAAATTTTGAACATAAAGAACTCTTTCCTTTTAAAAAAAAAAGGTTAACTAATTTTATCTTATCTATATTATGTATATGTGTGTAACTAAATATATGCATTATAGTAATTAATGAATTATAGGTTATGTATATGTATATCATGTATGTGTGAGTAATTAAATATATGTATTAATTGCTATAGTTATTAATTATTATAGTGCATATATATAGTTACTCACATATACATAAATGAATATATTTTAGTTATAAATTATATGTATATTATATATATGTGTGCAACTAAATATATGCATTATAGTAATTAATAATTCATAAATTATATATATGTGTGTGTGTGTAATTTTATTATATATACATACAAACATAGATATGCATATATATGTATATATTATTTATAAACATATATGTTATATGCATTATTTATATATACTATAATAAGGCACTCATCAAATGGAATCAAAACTTTCGAAGTCACAATTGAGCTTAAAGTGATTGTCTTGAACTGAAATCAAATCTTTTAGAAGATATGATTGAATTTAAGGTAATGAAATCTTTTAGAAGCTATGATTAAATTTAAGGTGATCAATTGAAATCAAGAAGTTATCCATGGATCCTTTTGTTTATCCTTGTGTAATTGTTGCATTAATCCCTTATTGTGTAATTGTTTATCCTTGTGTAATTGTTGCATTGTTTAATTGTTTGTCCTTGTGTAATTGTTGCATTAATCCCTCATTCTTCCTTTGCAAATATGCTAACTTATCCATGGATCCTCTAAATCTCATAGAGGTTGTAGCCCATTAAGTCATATGAAATCCCCCACTTTCCTCCATAAGTAGTGTATTCAGGTTTTTCAGTGGAAGTGGATTCCTCACCTAGAAGATTTCTTTGCAATTGGGAAAGAGATACTTTGGGAGGCATTGGGGAATGTAGCTCATGGAAATTAGGGATAGGCATGTCTAGTTGAAGTTCCTCATTTGTAGAGCTAAATATTGGCCACCTTCTCTTTTGGATGACTGCCTCCACGGAGGGATCCGTAGTAGGAGAGGGGATTGTAAAAGATGTGGGTTGTGTGGAATGGGTGGTAGAAGACATAGGTAAGGGAGGGTGGGATAGTAGAAGTAGGTGATGTTGGAGGAGTAGGGTGGGGTGGAAATTAGCATTGGAGGTGTTGAGGATTTTGGTGAAGAGAGAGAAGTGAGGTTGCCATTAGGTGGTGGCAAGGCTACCAAACAAGGACAAGGTATCCATAAATCCTAGTTCCACATTCTATTAAAGGGCTGTATGAAGGAGAGTTATTGTTGTGACCAACAGGGTGTTGAGGATGTATGGGTTATGAATAACTTGCATGTGGTTCTTCATGTATAACTGCATATCCTTGCTAAAACCATTCATCAACTTTGCCATTTAGAATGTTCAATCATTAACTTTATCATTTAGAATGACCCAGAAAAGCTTTTTGGGGATCATGTTGTACCTCTCAAACCATCTCCTAGATGAAGAGGGAGATGACTATGTAGCTGATGCAGAGCATGTCATCTGCAAAAAAGCAATATGAATCAATAGAGTAAAGTAAACTAATAGCAGTGCTTAATGAGACTAGGATAAGTCAGATGATCTTGTTTTCTTAACACACCATGTGTGTTAGCATTGTCCAGCCAACTGATAAAAATGATCAGTAAAAAATATACCCGATTGAGCTAGCTCTGTTGCACATCGACCTTGGTATTGTTGTTCTCCTATCGATCCATGCAAAACATCTATAAATCCCAGAATACAATCGATGTTTTGCCATGTCTCATATGATGAAGGGTATAAATCTGAAATAAAATAACACAAGAATGTCAATAAGCAAAGAAAGAAAGCTTCATCTTAAAAATCCATACATCTCATAAAGAACAAAACCACAATAGAAAAATATACAATTAGGCCTGTGTTGCGGAAGATCATTTGGATAGTCTTGCAAGACAAGTTCTTTATGCATGTACACATGCTTAATCAAAACTTCTTTCACCGATATCTTCTCTCTGGTGATTTTAAAATCTCGTACTCTTCCCTTCCCGACGCCAAGAAAATGTTTTTTGTCTGGGGTCTCTTTCTTTTGCTAGGTTGCATGAGCACCCATGCTCCTTTCGAAACACTAAACCTTTCCCAAGTTCCTTCCGTTTTGACTGTACTTGAATTCTCTACCGAAGAAATAGAAGAAGCAGGTCGACGGGGTAATGATGTGTGGTATAATTCTGCCTTCATAGCATTATCATCCACAGAGCGTCTTCCACAAGAACGGCCATAGTTTTTATTCACCATGGAGACCTTGTGAATCTGTAACAACAGCAAAGTAATGTAAACAAGGTAACAAAGTGAAGTTTCAAGAAAGAGAAAGTGAGCAGACAGACAGTTGACAAGAAACATCTTACTCTAAGCCAAACAGGATCAAGGGAGCAGTTTTGAAAAAGAAGAGGCTGCTGCACAATGAGGCAGTGGTGTAGAATGGTAGACCTTTCGAAGGAAAGGCAGCACAACATTTCAAAGTTCAAAGGAAGGTGGAAGCGGGAAGGCCCTTGTCAGAGAAAATGTCAGACTAGATTCTATCTTCATGTCCAAAGATCTTGTGAGAATAAAAAACTAATCTCCACATTAATGTAGCACGCTTGTACCTACATAAAGTATTGTTTCTTTTATCTATTTTCTCTTATTTTTGTGAATTTCCAACGTTACGTTGGCCCTCTATTGATTGGTTGAGAGCTTATTTTTCCAAACCGTAAAAGGCCCCAAAATGAGCTCCCTTTTTTCCTAATGGTTGAATCAATTCTGAATGAATCCGTGCTGAATTAAGTCAGTGCTAAATCTCAATTCTAAGTGTTGAATCAATTCTGATTAGTGTTGAATCAATTGTGATTGAATTAGTGCTGAATCAATTATGAATCAGAATTGAATCAGTGCTGAATCGATTCTTGACTGACTGCGTGCTGAATCAATTCTGACTCACTCACAGGTTTCAACAGCTTCCCTACCTTCCCGATAATGCCTGTTTCCTGAGATCTTGCTGCACTGGTTATGGCTACTCTTGGGATGTTGGTCATGCTTCTTCAGTTCTTGGTACAGCCTAGAAGTACCCAAGCTCAAAGGGAATCCATCTTGTGGCATAACAATGTTGTGCGCAGGCAAGTTTTATCTGGACATTCAACACAAATATCTTTGATAGTCAGTTGCATGTGCACCCATATGAGAGCTATGTTGTCATATATTGCTTCTCATCGCTCTATACACACGGTGTTCTATGTTAAACCAAGGTCATTGGATTGGTGGGTTGCCATTGAGATTATTTGAAGATTTGACGACCTTGCTTTGAGAGCAGATGTAACAAGGGCCCATCCCACTCCCACTGACAAAAGTTAGTGGAAGGATTATTCCTATTGAGAAGCAAGTTACAGTTGCACTTCTTTGATTTGCTAGCGGAACAAGGCTTATTGAAATTGGTGAGCAGTTCGGGCTTGGAAAGGAAACCATATCAAAAATAGTGTATAAGTTTGTTGAAGGCTTTGCTTTGTTACCAAACGAGACTTCATCTTTTGGCCAAGAGATTCTGCACACCTAGCTCATGTGAAAGAAAAGTTCTTTCGCCAATGAGGCCTCCCCAATTGCTGCGGTGCTATAGATGTCACCCACATCAACATGGACATGCCAAGATGCGAGAATAGGCAAGATTGGTATGACCGTATAACAAGAACTATTCTATGAGTGTGCAATGCATAGTTGACATGGACCTTCGGTTTATGAATGTGTTTACGGGATGGCTAGGTTCGGCTAATGACAAGCAGATTTTGCGCAATTCTTCATGCATGCGCTGTGTGGAGGAGGGTCTCTACTTGAATGGTTATCCTTTTACTCACGGCCGCTTGACGATCCATGAATACATTGTGACAGGCGGTGGATACACACTAAGAGATTGGTGGATGACCCCGCACATCAACCCTCTTCGTCCAATGCAAAGGAGATTTAATTTCTATTTGTCATCCACACGCATTGTTGTTGAGAGGGCTTTTGGGAGGTTAAAGCAAGTGTGGGTATTTGAATCGAAAGATCCCAAGTCCAAGGCCAAAGAAACTTGCAATAGTCATAGTCACTTGTTGCATGCTTCGCAACATGCTGATCGACATGGGAATTGGCATAGATGTCCGAGATGCAGTGATGGCTCCACGAATTGCCCGCATGGTTCCAAGAAGAAATGCAAAGGTTTTGCGTGACTCTTTAGCTTGGCATGTTTGTACGCCATAGTCAATCATCCAAGGATGTACTATGAATATATGCATTAGGGCGCAGAGAGTGGATACGTGTATGATAAGTATTGCTTGCTTGCCTCAAACTCAAGGACGCATAAAAACATGCTGAGTTTTTTTGAAATACATGCTGAGAATAGAGGTTGTATGCTTCATGAAATCTTTTGCAGCTCATTGGCACATACATACATGCAGAAATTTTCTGAATTACATGGTGAGAATAGAGGTTGCATGCTTCATTTGTTTGTAGCTGCTGAGGTCTTTTGAATCATATGTTGAAATACATGCATCTAAGGGGATGGAAATTCTAGTCTTATGGATATGTAAGGCAGATAGGAGAAAATAGTGGTGGGTACGGCAAATGTGGAAACTCACGCAATCTTCCACACATTGGAAGCATGTTTGGATGGGGAGGGGTATGTGAGGAGGGCGGTGGGTGAGGGGGAGCGGGAGGGGGAGGCAGTGGGGATGGCGAGATGATGTCAGATGCTGGGACAATGAGGGCAACATCCATGAGGATTTTGGAAGAACAGATGTTCGGGTAAGATGACACATTGGTGAATGAGGCGGTGCCATTGATGTCATAGAAAGCACAATTGAAGGGCACAGTGGTTTTATTATTGGGGGCGATTTGATCAGATATGGTAAGTCTTTATAGCTAGTTTTAGCAGCTCAATGATGAGCATCAATCCAAAGATAAACATATGTAATTTTTTTGTGACACACTGTAGGATCACAAAAATACCATATTAGAGAATTTGGAAAAATCCCAATTCCCATTTTGCAAGATTATAAGAAAGGGACCATGGTGATTCTTTTTAAGCTTTTCTCAAAATCCCCTTATGTGACATATCATTGGAAAGAGCTTAAAGATTAAGTTTTAAATACACATTCTCCGATAACTTTCAAGTTTGTATGCTTAAGACAACACAAAGTAGATTGAAAAGAAAATTCCCAAAATCTTGGGATTTTTTGAAATTCTCCAATATGGTAATCAAAGGAAAAAGACAAATAGAATCTCTTAATTTTTGGGCATGGACTACCTACACAAGCAAGTATATACATCTAATTCACATAGAAATGACAAGAAATAGACACGACAAGCACCCACTTCAAATATCATGCAAGAGAGTCACTTTGAGAATTACGAGCATATTCAAGAGCCAAGTATCCATAAAGTATCATCTGAAGCTACAATGTAAGAAACACCTCTAGCGCCTTCATCATCAAAGAGTTGTACTTGGCATGGATGTTGAGCAAAGTGCTGCTAAAATCAAGAACTTTGTCAAAGCTCTTTTTTACAATATCCTTATTATCAAATCTCTTCCCTTGTGTAGAGCTTCAATTTAAACACATGAGGAGGTCTAAGAATTCTTGGAAAAACTACCATGAATGGCTAGAAACTGAGCTAGAAACATGGTTATAATGCTTAGTTAATGCTCAATGCATGCTCATACGTGGCAACACTCATAACTATAGCCTATGTGGGCCTTCAAAGATCCTCTTCATCAAACATTAGATCCGTCACCACCATAATGATGACCTTCTACCACCCTTAGCATTGCAAATCAATACGTTGAAAGAGGTATAAACTCACAAAATTGCATATATCATCAAGCAAATTTTATTTACACATGCAAGCTAGTGCTATCACTTCTTAAAGTGACAAATCCATTTGTAACTGTGCCTCGACCCCCAACTAAAACAAAATATTTCTTAAACCTACATTTTACAAAGGTGTGCCATAAACACAACAATCAAAAACTTAATGAACATAGCAAAATCACATGAAGTCTCTCTTTTTAGAACCATTAAGAACAACCTAAACACATCAAAAGCACATGAATTCTTGTTTGCAAAACCATTAACATATGCTAATATATACTAACCAATGTTTTTACACTGATGTAGTCCTACTCCATCTCCAAGAATTAAAGTGGCATGTCCACTATGCCACTAATGTTATACTGCTACAAAAGTAAGATTTCTAAGTTTTTTATAGACTCTCGAGCTATGACTACATTAACCTTTGCATCATATTTAGTGAGCTCTATCATTTCAAAAGCACAACATGGAGAGAGATCTTAATACACTAAAATTTATAACATGAGCCCACCAACAAAGTGGCATGTTTAGGCCTTAATCTTGCATCTACAACACACCGCTTAAGCTTGCACACACCATTTGATCTCTATACCACAACATTCATAAGTGGCAATATACATACAATTTACTCTCAAGCTCTATAAAGCATTATCTACAATTCTCATGGAATATTTATATTAGGAATGAAGTTTACATTGATGTGGTGGCACATTTTGAGATACTTTACTACCATACTTTTTAAGGAGGTTGAATACACATCATATTAACCATAAATTAAAAGAGTACTGAAGTATGTTAAGCACACACACGAGCATATGCACACACTCACACTCCCCTCTACATAATTTCAATAGTCATTATGGTCATTACTACCCATGACCACAATAGCACTTGGAAATTGCTTTATGATGGACAATATAGAGTGGAGGAGATCAATGGTGTGAAGAAGAGAAATCTAATGCGAGAGAATGCCCTAGAAAATGTGAACGCATGGTGAGTCTTTATGAAAAACCTTAGCAATCCATGATGTTAGTATGTGGTTGTTGTGGAAGAAACAATATGCACCATAACCAAACCCTAATTATCACATGGAGGAAATAATGCAGTATTAACAAACCCTAATTCTTATGTGAGATAAAATTAGCGTACTTGATTATGTCTCCTTTGGGTTGAGGGTAGGATATTCTCTCTCACAAACAAGTGCAAGCTATCTTTGTTTACATCTCAAATGTGCAATGGATGATTGTCAAGGAGAACCAAGCACATAAAGGAAAATTTGGACCATGGACAGTAGAGAGAGTAGAGGGGAGTTTGGATTTGGCCTATGGGTGGTAGAGAGGGTAGATGGGGCCTTGCACTAATAATCAAACACTTTTTTGGATGCCATTTGCACATAGAAACACTAGATTTAGTTGAGCATACAAAAGTTTGATTGCACACATAGACCCCTGATTTCAACTAATGTAAAATACAGGTGAAATACATACCTCTGAGAGCACATAGTAAGCAATAGTCATAGACAAAATCTTGAAATATCCTATGACTCAAAGAAGGGACCTTGCAATAGCATGAACTCTTCTTCTTTATTGACATTTTGGTGGTAGAGTCCAAGAGAGTGCAATGAGGTAGAGAAAGAGAGAGAGAGAGAGAGAGAGAGTAGGAGGGATGACAAATTTTGAACATAAAGAACTCTTTCCTTTTAAAAAAAAAAGGTTAACTAATTTTATCTTATCTATATTATGTATATGTGTGTAACTAAATATATGCATTATAGTAATTAATGAATTATAGGTTATGTATATGTATATCATGTATGTGTGAGTAATTAAATATATGTATTAATTGCTATAGTTATTAATTATTATAGTGCATATATATAGTTACTCACATATACATAAATGAATATATTTTAGTTATAAATTATATGTATATTATATATATGTGTGCAACTAAATATATGCATTATAGTAATTAATAATTCATAAATTATATATATGTGTGTGTGTGTAATTTTATTATATATACATACAAACATAGATATGCATATATATGTATATATTATTTATAAACATATATGTTATATGCATTATTTATATATACTATAATAAGGCACTCATCAAATGGAATCAAAACTTTCGAAGTCACAATTGAGCTTAAAGTGATTGTCTTGAACTGAAATCAAATCTTTTAGAAGATATGATTGAATTTAAGGTAATGAAATCTTTTAGAAGCTATGATTAAATTTAAGGTGATCAATTGAAATCAAGAAGTTATCCATGGATCCTTTTGTTTATCCTTGTGTAATTGTTGCATTAATCCCTTATTGTGTAATTGTTTATCCTTGTGTAATTGTTGCATTGTTTAATTGTTTGTCCTTGTGTAATTGTTGCATTAATCCCTCATTCTTCCTTTGCAAATATGCTAACTTATCCATGGATCCTCTAAATCTCATAGAGGTTGTAGCCCATTAAGTCATATGAAATCCCCCACTTTCCTCCATAAGTAGTGTATTCAGGTTTTTCAGTGGAAGTGGATTCCTCACCTAGAAGATTTCTTTGCAATTGGGAAAGAGATACTTTGGGAGGCATTGGGGAATGTAGCTCATGGAAATTAGGGATAGGCATGTCTAGTTGAAGTTCCTCATTTGTAGAGCTAAATATTGGCCACCTTCTCTTTTGGATGACTGCCTCCACGGAGGGATCCGTAGTAGGAGAGGGGATTGTAAAAGATGTGGGTTGTGTGGAATGGGTGGTAGAAGACATAGGTAAGGGAGGGTGGGATAGTAGAAGTAGGTGATGTTGGAGGAGTAGGGTGGGGTGGAAATTAGCATTGGAGGTGTTGAGGATTTTGGTGAAGAGAGAGAAGTGAGGTTGCCATTAGGTGGTGGCAAGGCTACCAAACAAGGACAAGGTATCCATAAATCCTAGTTCCACATTCTATTAAAGGGCTGTATGAAGGAGAGTTATTGTTGTGACCAACAGGGTGTTGAGGATGTATGGGTTATGAATAACTTGCATGTGGTTCTTCATGTATAACTGCATATCCTTGCTAAAACCATTCATCAACTTTGCCATTTAGAATGTTCAATCATTAACTTTATCATTTAGAATGACCCAGAAAAGCTTTTTGGGGATCATGTTGTACCTCTCAAACCATCTCCTAGATGAAGAGGGAGATGACTATGTAGCTGATGCAGAGCATGTCATCTGCAAAAAAGCAATATGAATCAATAGAGTAAAGTAAACTAATAGCAGTGCTTAATGAGACTAGGATAAGTCAGATGATCTTGTTTTCTTAACACACCATGTGTGTTAGCATTGTCCAGCCAACTGATAAAAATGATCAGTAAAAAATATACCCGATTGAGCTAGCTCTGTTGCACATCGACCTTGGTATTGTTGTTCTCCTATCGATCCATGCAAAACATCTATAAATCCCAGAATACAATCGATGTTTTGCCATGTCTCATATGATGAAGGGTATAAATCTGAAATAAAATAACACAAGAATGTCAATAAGCAAAGAAAGAAAGCTTCATCTTAAAAATCCATACATCTCATAAAGAACAAAACCACAATAGAAAAATATACAATTAGGCCTGTGTTGCGGAAGATCATTTGGATAGTCTTGCAAGACAAGTTCTTTATGCATGTACACATGCTTAATCAAAACTTCTTTCACCGATATCTTCCCTCTGGTGATTTTAAAATCTCGTACTCTTCCCTTCCCGACGCCAAGAAAATGTTTTTTGTCTGGGGTCTCTTTCTTTTGCTAGGTTGCATGAGCACCCATGCTCCTTTCGAAACACTAAACCTTTCCCAAGTTCCTTCCGTTTTGACTGTACTTGAATTCTCTACCGAAGAAATAGAAGAAGCAGGTCGACGGGGTAATGATGTGTGGTATAATTCTGCCTTCATAGCATTATCATCCACAGAGCGTCTTCCACAAGAACGGCCATAGTTTTTATTCACCATGGAGACCTTGTGAATCTGTAACAACAGCAAAGTAATGTAAACAAGGTAACAAAGTGAAGTTTCAAGAAAGAGAAAGTGGGCAGACAGACAGTTGACAAGAAACATCTTACTCTAAGCCAAACAGGATCAAGGGAGCAGTTTTGAAAAAGAAGAGGCTGCTGCACAATGAGGCAGTGGTGTAGAATGGTAGACCTTTCGAAGGAAAGGCAGCACAACATTTCAAAGTTCAAAGGAAGGTGGAAGCGGGAAGGCCCTTGTCAGAGAAAATGTCAGACTAGATTCTATCTTCATGTCCAAAGATCTTGTGAGAATAAAAAACTAATCTCCACATTAATGTAGCACGCTTGTACCTACATAAAGTATTGTTTCTTTTATCTATTTTCTCTTATTTTTGTGAATTTCCAACGTTACGTTGGCCCTCTATTGATTGGTTGAGAGCTTATTTTTCCAAACCGTAAAAGGCCCCAAAATGAGCTCCCTTTTTTCCTAATGGTTGAATCAATTCTGAATGAATCCGTGCTGAATTAAGTCAGTGCTAAATCTCAATTCTAAGTGTTGAATCAATTCTGATTAGTGTTGAATCAATTGTGATTGAATTAGTGCTGAATCAATTATGAATCAGAATTGAATCAGTGCTGAATCGATTCTTGACTGACTGCGTGCTGAATCAATTCTGACTCACTCACAGGTTTCAACAGCTTCCCTACCTTCCCGATAATGCCTGTTTCCTGAGATCTTGCTGCACTGGTTATGGCTACTCTTGGGATGTTGGTCATGCTTCTTCAGTTCTTGGTACAGCCTAGAAGTACCCAAGCTCAAAGGGAATCCATCTTGTGGCATAACAATGTTGTGCGCAGGCAAGTTTTATCTGGACATTCAACACAAATATCTTTGATAGTCAGTTGCATGTGCACCCATATGAGAGCTATGTTGTCATATATTGCTTCTCATCGCTCTATACACACGGTGTTCTATGTTAAACCAAGGTCATTGGATTGGTGGGTTGCCATTGAGATTATTTGAAGATTTGACGACCTTGCTTTGAGAGCAGATGTAACAAGGGCCCATCCCACTCCCACTGACAAAAGTTAGTGGAAGGATTATTCCTATTGAGAAGCAAGTTACAGTTGCACTTCTTTGATTTGCTAGCGGAACAAGGCTTATTGAAATTGGTGAGCAGTTCGGGCTTGGAAAGGAAACCATATCAAAAATAGTGTATAAGTTTGTTGAAGGCTTTGCTTTGTTACCAAACGAGACTTCATCTTTTGGCCAAGAGATTCTGCACACCTAGCTCATGTGAAAGAAAAGTTCTTTCGCCAATGAGGCCTCCCCAATTGCTGCGGTGCTATAGATGTCACCCACATCAACATGGACATGCCAAGATGCGAGAATAGGCAAGATTGGTATGACCGTATAACAAGAACTATTCTATGAGTGTGCAATGCATAGTTGACATGGACCTTCGGTTTATGAATGTGTTTACGGGATGGCTAGGTTCGGCTAATGACAAGCAGATTTTGCGCAATTCTTCATGCATGCGCTGTGTGGAGGAGGGTCTCTACTTGAATGGTTATCCTTTTACTCACGGCCGCTTGACGATCCATGAATACATTGTGACAGGCGGTGGATACACACTAAGAGATTGGTGGATGACCCCGCACATCAACCCTCTTCGTCCAATGCAAAGGAGATTTAATTTCTATTTGTCATCCACACGCATTGTTGTTGAGAGGGCTTTTGGGAGGTTAAAGCAAGTGTGGGTATTTGAATCGAAAGATCCCAAGTCCAAGGCCAAAGAAACTTGCAATAGTCATAGTCACTTGTTGCATGCTTCACAACATGCTGATCGACATGGGAATTGGCATAGATGTCCGAGATGCAGTGATGGCTCCACGAATTGCCCGCATGGTTCCAAGAAGAAATGCAAAGGTTTTGCGTGACTCTTTAGCTTGGCATGTTTGTACGCCATAGTCAATCATCCAAGGATGTACTATGAATATATGCATTAGGGCGCAGAGAGTGGATACGTGTATGATAAGTATTGCTTGCTTGCCTCAAACTCAAGGACGCATAAAAACATGCTGAGTTTTTTTGAAATACATGCTGAGAATAGAGGTTGTATGCTTCATGAAATCTTTTGCAGCTCATTGGCACATACATACATGCAGAAATTTTCTGAATTACATGGTGAGAATAGAGGTTGCATGCTTCATTTGTTTGTAGCTGCTGAGGTCTTTTGAATCATATGTTGAAATACATGCATCTAAGGGGATGGAAATTCTAGTCTTATGGATATGTAAGGCAGATAGGAGAAAATAGTGGTGGGTACGGCAAATGTGGAAACTCACGCAATCTTCCACACATTGGAAGCATGTTTGGATGGGGAGGGGTATGTGAGGAGGGCGGTGGGTGAGGGGGAGCGGGAGGGGGAGGCAGTGGGGATGGCGAGATGATGTCAGATGCTGGGACAATGAGGGCAACATCCATGAGGATTTTGGAAGAACAGATGTTCGGGTAAGATGACACATTGGTGAATGAGGCGGTGCCATTGATGTCATAGAAAGCACAATTGAAGGGCACAGTGGTTTTATTATTGGGGGCGATTTGATCAGATATGGTAAGTCTTTATAGCTAGTTTTAGCAGCTCAATGATGAGCATCAATCCAAAGATAAACATATGTAATTTTTTTGTGACACACTGTAGGATCACAAAAATACCATATTAGAGAATTTGGAAAAATCCCAATTCCCATTTTGCAAGATTATAAGAAAGGGACCATGGTGATTCTTTTTAAGCTTTTCTCAAAATCCCCTTATGTGACATATCATTGGAAAGAGCTTAAAGATTAAGTTTTAAATACACATTCTCCGATAACTTTCAAGTTTGTATGCTTAAGACAACACAAAGTAGATTGAAAAGAAAATTCCCAAAATCTTGGGATTTTTTGAAATTCTCCAATATGGTAATCAAAGGAAAAAGACAAATAGAATCTCTTAATTTTTGGGCATGGACTACCTACACAAGCAAGTATATACATCTAATTCACATAGAAATGACAAGAAATAGACACGACAAGCACCCACTTCAAATATCATGCAAGAGAGTCACTTTGAGAATTACGAGCATATTCAAGAGCCAAGTATCCATAAAGTATCATCTGAAGCTACAATGTAAGAAACACCTCTAGCGCCTTCATCATCAAAGAGTTGTACTTGGCATGGATGTTGAGCAAAGTGCTGCTAAAATCAAGAACTTTGTCAAAGCTCTTTTTTACAATATCCTTATTATCAAATCTCTTCCCTTGTGTAGAGCTTCAATTTAAACACATGAGGAGGTCTAAGAATTCTTGGAAAAACTACCATGAATGGCTAGAAACTGAGCTAGAAACATGGTTATAATGCTTAGTTAATGCTCAATGCATGCTCATACGTGGCAACACTCATAACTATAGCCTATGTGGGCCTTCAAAGATCCTCTTCATCAAACATTAGATCCGTCACCACCATAATGATGACCTTCTACCACCCTTAGCATTGCAAATCAATACGTTGAAAGAGGTATAAACTCACAAAATTGCATATATCATCAAGCAAATTTTATTTACACATGCAAGCTAGTGCTATCACTTCTTAAAGTGACAAATCCATTTGTAACTGTGCCTCGACCCCCAACTAAAACAAAATATTTCTTAAACCTACATTTTACAAAGGTGTGCCATAAACACAACAATCAAAAACTTAATGAACATAGCAAAATCACATGAAGTCTCTCTTTTTAGAACCATTAAGAACAACCTAAACACATCAAAAGCACATGAATTCTTGTTTGCAAAACCATTAACATATGCTAATATATACTAACCAATGTTTTTACACTGATGTAGTCCTACTCCATCTCCAAGAATTAAAGTGGCATGTCCACTATGCCACTAATGTTATACTGCTACAAAAGTAAGATTTCTAAGTTTTTTATAGACTCTCGAGCTATGACTACATTAACCTTTGCATCATATTTAGTGAGCTCTATCATTTCAAAAGCACAACATGGAGAGAGATCTTAATACACTAAAATTTATAACATGAGCCCACCAACAAAGTGGCATGTTTAGGCCTTAATCTTGCATCTACAACACACCGCTTAAGCTTGCACACACCATTTGATCTCTATACCACAACATTCATAAGTGGCAATATACATACAATTTACTCTCAAGCTCTATAAAGCATTATCTACAATTCTCATGGAATATTTATATTAGGAATGAAGTTTACATTGATGTGGTGGCACATTTTGAGATACTTTACTACCATACTTTTTAAGGAGGTTGAATACACATCATATTAACCATAAATTAAAAGAGTACTGAAGTATGTTAAGCACACACACGAGCATATGCACACACTCACACTCCCCTCTACATAATTTCAATAGTCATTATGGTCATTACTACCCATGACCACAATAGCACTTGGAAATTGCTTTATGATGGACAATATAGAGTGGAGGAGATCAATGGTGTGAAGAAGAGAAATCTAATGCGAGAGAATGCCCTAGAAAATGTGAACGCATGGTGAGTCTTTATGAAAAACCTTAGCAATCCATGATGTTAGTATGTGGTTGTTGTGGAAGAAACAATATGCACCATAACCAAACCCTAATTATCACATGGAGGAAATAATGCAGTATTAACAAACCCTAATTCTTATGTGAGATAAAATTAGCGTACTTGATTATGTCTCCTTTGGGTTGAGGGTAGGATATTCTCTCTCACAAACAAGTGCAAGCTATCTTTGTTTACATCTCAAATGTGCAATGGATGATTGTCAAGGAGAACCAAGCACATAAAGGAAAATTTGGACCATGGACAGTAGAGAGAGTAGAGGGGAGTTTGGATTTGGCCTATGGGTGGTAGAGAGGGTAGATGGGGCCTTGCACTAATAATCAAACACTTTTTTGGATGCCATTTGCACATAGAAACACTAGATTTAGTTGAGCATACAAAAGTTTGATTGCACACATAGACCCCTGATTTCAACTAATGTAAAATACAGGTGAAATACATACCTCTGAGAGCACATAGTAAGCAATAGTCATAGACAAAATCTTGAAATATCCTATGACTCAAAGAAGGGACCTTGCAATAGCATGAACTCTTCTTCTTTATTGACATTTTGGTGGTAGAGTCCAAGAGAGTGCAATGAGGTAGAGAAAGAGAGAGAGAGAGAGAGAGAGAGTAGGAGGGATGACAAATTTTGAACATAAAGAACTCTTTCCTTTTAAAAAAAAAAGGTTAACTAATTTTATCTTATCTATATTATGTATATGTGTGTAACTAAATATATGCATTATAGTAATTAATGAATTATAGGTTATGTATATGTATATCATGTATGTGTGAGTAATTAAATATATGTATTAATTGCTATAGTTATTAATTATTATAGTGCATATATATAGTTACTCACATATACATAAATGAATATATTTTAGTTATAAATTATATGTATATTATATATATGTGTGCAACTAAATATATGCATTATAGTAATTAATAATTCATAAATTATATATATGTGTGTGTGTGTAATTTTATTATATATACATACAAACATAGATATGCATATATATGTATATATTATTTATAAACATATATGTTATATGCATTATTTATATATACTATAATAAGGCACTCATCAAATGGAATCAAAACTTTCGAAGTCACAATTGAGCTTAAAGTGATTGTCTTGAACTGAAATCAAATCTTTTAGAAGATATGATTGAATTTAAGGTAATGAAATCTTTTAGAAGCTATGATTAAATTTAAGGTGATCAATTGAAATCAAGAAGTTATCCATGGATCCTTTTGTTTATCCTTGTGTAATTGTTGCATTAATCCCTTATTGTGTAATTGTTTATCCTTGTGTAATTGTTGCATTGTTTAATTGTTTGTCCTTGTGTAATTGTTGCATTAATCCCTCATTCTTCCTTTGCAAATATGCTAACTTATCCATGGATCCTCTAAATCTCATAGAGGTTGTAGCCCATTAAGTCATATGAAATCCCCCACTTTCCTCCATAAGTAGTGTATTCAGGTTTTTCAGTGGAAGTGGATTCCTCACCTAGAAGATTTCTTTGCAATTGGGAAAGAGATACTTTGGGAGGCATTGGGGAATGTAGCTCATGGAAATTAGGGATAGGCATGTCTAGTTGAAGTTCCTCATTTGTAGAGCTAAATATTGGCCACCTTCTCTTTTGGATGACTGCCTCCACGGAGGGATCCGTAGTAGGAGAGGGGATTGTAAAAGATGTGGGTTGTGTGGAATGGGTGGTAGAAGACATAGGTAAGGGAGGGTGGGATAGTAGAAGTAGGTGATGTTGGAGGAGTAGGGTGGGGTGGAAATTAGCATTGGAGGTGTTGAGGATTTTGGTGAAGAGAGAGAAGTGAGGTTGCCATTAGGTGGTGGCAAGGCTACCAAACAAGGACAAGGTATCCATAAATCCTAGTTCCACATTCTATTAAAGGGCTGTATGAAGGAGAGTTATTGTTGTGACCAACAGGGTGTTGAGGATGTATGGGTTATGAATAACTTGCATGTGGTTCTTCATGTATAACTGCATATCCTTGCTAAAACCATTCATCAACTTTGCCATTTAGAATGTTCAATCATTAACTTTATCATTTAGAATGACCCAGAAAAGCTTTTTGGGGATCATGTTGTACCTCTCAAACCATCTCCTAGATGAAGAGGGAGATGACTATGTAGCTGATGCAGAGCATGTCATCTGCAAAAAAGCAATATGAATCAATAGAGTAAAGTAAACTAATAGCAGTGCTTAATGAGACTAGGATAAGTCAAATGATCTTGTTTTCTTAACACACCATGTGTGTTAGCATTGTCCAGCCAACTGATAAAAATGATCAGTAAAAAATATACCCGATTGAGCTAGCTCTGTTGCACATCGACCTTGGTATTGTTGTTCTCCTATCGATCCATGCAAAACATCTATAAATCCCAGAATACAATCGATGTTTTGCCATGTCTCATATGATGAAGGGTATAAATCTGAAATAAAATAACACAAGAATGTCAATAAGCAAAGAAAGAAAGCTTCATCTTAAAAATCCATACATCTCATAAAGAACAAAACCACAATAGAAAAATATACAATTAGGCCTGTGTTGCGGAAGATCATTTGGATAGTCTTGCAAGACAAGTTCTTTATGCATGTACACATGCTTAATCAAAACTTCTTTCACCGATATCTTCCCTCTGGTGATTTTAAAATCTCGTACTCTTCCCTTCCCGACGCCAAGAAAATGTTTTTTGTCTGGGGTCTCTTTCTTTTGCTAGGTTGCATGAGCACCCATGCTCCTTTCGAAACACTAAACCTTTCCCAAGTTCCTTCCGTTTTGACTGTACTTGAATTCTCTACCGAAGAAATAGAAGAAGCAGGTCGACGGGGTAATGATGTGTGGTATAATTCTGCCTTCATAGCATTATCATCCACAGAGCGTCTTCCACAAGAACGGCCATAGTTTTTATTCACCATGGAGACCTTGTGAATCTGTAACAACAGCAAAGTAATGTAAACAAGGTAACAAAGTGAAGTTTCAAGAAAGAGAAAGTGGGCAGACAGACAGTTGACAAGAAACATCTTACTCTAAGCCAAACAGGATCAAGGGAGCAGTTTTGAAAAAGAAGAGGCTGCTGCACAATGAGGCAGTGGTGTAGAATGGTAGACCTTTCGAAGGAAAGGCAGCACAACATTTCAAAGTTCAAAGGAAGGTGGAAGCGGGAAGGCCCTTGTCAGAGAAAATGTCAGACTAGATTCTATCTTCATGTCCAAAGATCTTGTGAGAATAAAAAACTAATCTCCACATTAATGTAGCACGCTTGTACCTACATAAAGTATTGTTTCTTTTATCTATTTTCTCTTATTTTTGTGAATTTCCAACGTTACGTTGGCCCTCTATTGATTGGTTGAGAGCTTATTTTTCCAAACCGTAAAAGGCCCCAAAATGAGCTCCCTTTTTTCCTAATGGTTGAATCAATTCTGAATGAATCCGTGCTGAATTAAGTCAGTGCTAAATCTCAATTCTAAGTGTTGAATCAATTCTGATTAGTGTTGAATCAATTGTGATTGAATTAGTGCTGAATCAATTATGAATCAGAATTGAATCAGTGCTGAATCGATTCTTGACTGACTGCGTGCTGAATCAATTCTGACTCACTCACAGGTTTCAACAGCTTCCCTACCTTCCCGATAATGCCTGTTTCCTGAGATCTTGCTGCACTGGTTATGGCTACTCTTGGGATGTTGGTCATGCTTCTTCAGTTCTTGGTACAGCCTAGAAGTACCCAAGCTCAAAGGGAATCCATCTTGTGGCATAACAATGTTGTGCGCAGGCAAGTTTTATCTGGACATTCAACACAAATATCTTTGATAGTCAGTTGCATGTGCACCCATATGAGAGCTATGTTGTCATATATTGCTTCTCATCGCTCTATACACACGGTGTTCTATGTTAAACCAAGGTCATTGGATTGGTGGGTTGCCATTGAGATTATTTGAAGATTTGACGACCTTGCTTTGAGAGCAGATGTAACAAGGGCCCATCCCACTCCCACTGACAAAAGTTAGTGGAAGGATTATTCCTATTGAGAAGCAAGTTACAGTTGCACTTCTTTGATTTGCTAGCGGAACAAGGCTTATTGAAATTGGTGAGCAGTTCGGGCTTGGAAAGGAAACCATATCAAAAATAGTGTATAAGTTTGTTGAAGGCTTTGCTTTGTTACCAAACGAGACTTCATCTTTTGGCCAAGAGATTCTGCACACCTAGCTCATGTGAAAGAAAAGTTCTTTCGCCAATGAGGCCTCCCCAATTGCTGCGGTGCTATAGATGTCACCCACATCAACATGGACATGCCAAGATGCGAGAATAGGCAAGATTGGTATGACCGTATAACAAGAACTATTCTATGAGTGTGCAATGCATAGTTGACATGGACCTTCGGTTTATGAATGTGTTTACGGGATGGCTAGGTTCGGCTAATGACAAGCAGATTTTGCGCAATTCTTCATGCATGCGCTGTGTGGAGGAGGGTCTCTACTTGAATGGTTATCCTTTTACTCACGGCCGCTTGACGATCCATGAATACATTGTGACAGGCGGTGGATACACACTAAGAGATTGGTGGATGACCCCGCACATCAACCCTCTTCGTCCAATGCAAAGGAGATTTAATTTCTATTTGTCATCCACACGCATTGTTGTTGAGAGGGCTTTTGGGAGGTTAAAGCAAGTGTGGGTATTTGAATCGAAAGATCCCAAGTCCAAGGCCAAAGAAACTTGCAATAGTCATAGTCACTTGTTGCATGCTTCACAACATGCTGATCGACATGGGAATTGGCATAGATGTCCGAGATGCAGTGATGGCTCCACGAATTGCCCGCATGGTTCCAAGAAGAAATGCAAAGGTTTTGCGTGACTCTTTAGCTTGGCATGTTTGTACGCCATAGTCAATCATCCAAGGATGTACTATGAATATATGCATTAGGGCGCAGAGAGTGGATACGTGTATGATAAGTATTGCTTGCTTGCCTCAAACTCAAGGACGCATAAAAACATGCTGAGTTTTTTTGAAATACATGCTGAGAATAGAGGTTGTATGCTTCATGAAATCTTTTGCAGCTCATTGGCACATACATACATGCAGAAATTTTCTGAATTACATGGTGAGAATAGAGGTTGCATGCTTCATTTGTTTGTAGCTGCTGAGGTCTTTTGAATCATATGTTGAAATACATGCATCTAAGGGGATGGAAATTCTAGTCTTATGGATATGTAAGGCAGATAGGAGAAAATAGTGGTGGGTACGGCAAATGTGGAAACTCACGCAATCTTCCACACATTGGAAGCATGTTTGGATGGGGAGGGGTATGTGAGGAGGGCGGTGGGTGAGGGGGAGCGGGAGGGGGAGGCAGTGGGGATGGCGAGATGATGTCAGATGCTGGGACAATGAGGGCAACATCCATGAGGATTTTGGAAGAACAGATGTTCGGGTAAGATGACACATTGGTGAATGAGGCGGTGCCATTGATGTCATAGAAAGCACAATTGAAGGGCACAGTGGTTTTATTATTGGGGGCGATTTGATCAGATATGGTAAGTCTTTATAGCTAGTTTTAGCAGCTCAATGATGAGCATCAATCCAAAGATAAACATATGTAATTTTTTTGTGACACACTGTAGGATCACAAAAATACCATATTAGAGAATTTGGAAAAATCCCAATTCCCATTTTGCAAGATTATAAGAAAGGGACCATGGTGATTCTTTTTAAGCTTTTCTCAAAATCCCCTTATGTGACATATCATTGGAAAGAGCTTAAAGATTAAGTTTTAAATACACATTCTCCGATAACTTTCAAGTTTGTATGCTTAAGACAACACAAAGTAGATTGAAAAGAAAATTCCCAAAATCTTGGGATTTTTTGAAATTCTCCAATATGGTAATCAAAGGAAAAAGACAAATAGAATCTCTTAATTTTTGGGCATGGACTACCTACACAAGCAAGTATATACATCTAATTCACATAGAAATGACAAGAAATAGACACGACAAGCACCCACTTCAAATATCATGCAAGAGAGTCACTTTGAGAATTACGAGCATATTCAAGAGCCAAGTATCCATAAAGTATCATCTGAAGCTACAATGTAAGAAACACCTCTAGCGCCTTCATCATCAAAGAGTTGTACTTGGCATGGATGTTGAGCAAAGTGCTGCTAAAATCAAGAACTTTGTCAAAGCTCTTTTTTACAATATCCTTATTATCAAATCTCTTCCCTTGTGTAGAGCTTCAATTTAAACACATGAGGAGGTCTAAGAATTCTTGGAAAAACTACCATGAATGGCTAGAAACTGAGCTAGAAACATGGTTATAATGCTTAGTTAATGCTCAATGCATGCTCATACGTGGCAACACTCATAACTATAGCCTATGTGGGCCTTCAAAGATCCTCTTCATCAAACATTAGATCCGTCACCACCATAATGATGACCTTCTACCACCCTTAGCATTGCAAATCAATACGTTGAAAGAGGTATAAACTCACAAAATTGCATATATCATCAAGCAAATTTTATTTACACATGCAAGCTAGTGCTATCACTTCTTAAAGTGACAAATCCATTTGTAACTGTGCCTCGACCCCCAACTAAAACAAAATATTTCTTAAACCTACATTTTACAAAGGTGTGCCATAAACACAACAATCAAAAACTTAATGAACATAGCAAAATCACATGAAGTCTCTCTTTTTAGAACCATTAAGAACAACCTAAACACATCAAAAGCACATGAATTCTTGTTTGCAAAACCATTAACATATGCTAATATATACTAACCAATGTTTTTACACTGATGTAGTCCTACTCCATCTCCAAGAATTAAAGTGGCATGTCCACTATGCCACTAATGTTATACTGCTACAAAAGTAAGATTTCTAAGTTTTTTATAGACTCTCGAGCTATGACTACATTAACCTTTGCATCATATTTAGTGAGCTCTATCATTTCAAAAGCACAACATGGAGAGAGATCTTAATACACTAAAATTTATAACATGAGCCCACCAACAAAGTGGCATGTTTAGGCCTTAATCTTGCATCTACAACACACCGCTTAAGCTTGCACACACCATTTGATCTCTATACCACAACATTCATAAGTGGCAATATACATACAATTTACTCTCAAGCTCTATAAAGCATTATCTACAATTCTCATGGAATATTTATATTAGGAATGAAGTTTACATTGATGTGGTGGCACATTTTGAGATACTTTACTACCATACTTTTTAAGGAGGTTGAATACACATCATATTAACCATAAATTAAAAGAGTACTGAAGTATGTTAAGCACACACACGAGCATATGCACACACTCACACTCCCCTCTACATAATTTCAATAGTCATTATGGTCATTACTACCCATGACCACAATAGCACTTGGAAATTGCTTTATGATGGACAATATAGAGTGGAGGAGATCAATGGTGTGAAGAAGAGAAATCTAATGCGAGAGAATGCCCTAGAAAATGTGAACGCATGGTGAGTCTTTATGAAAAACCTTAGCAATCCATGATGTTAGTATGTGGTTGTTGTGGAAGAAACAATATGCACCATAACCAAACCCTAATTATCACATGGAGGAAATAATGCAGTATTAACAAACCCTAATTCTTATGTGAGATAAAATTAGCGTACTTGATTATGTCTCCTTTGGGTTGAGGGTAGGATATTCTCTCTCACAAACAAGTGCAAGCTATCTTTGTTTACATCTCAAATGTGCAATGGATGATTGTCAAGGAGAACCAAGCACATAAAGGAAAATTTGGACCATGGACAGTAGAGAGAGTAGAGGGGAGTTTGGATTTGGCCTATGGGTGGTAGAGAGGGTAGATGGGGCCTTGCACTAATAATCAAACACTTTTTTGGATGCCATTTGCACATAGAAACACTAGATTTAGTTGAGCATACAAAAGTTTGATTGCACACATAGACCCCTGATTTCAACTAATGTAAAATACAGGTGAAATACATACCTCTGAGAGCACATAGTAAGCAATAGTCATAGACAAAATCTTGAAATATCCTATGACTCAAAGAAGGGACCTTGCAATAGCATGAACTCTTCTTCTTTATTGACATTTTGGTGGTAGAGGCCAAGAGAGTGCAATGAGGTAGAGAAAGAGAGAGAGAGAGAGAGAGAGAGAGTAGGAGGGATGACAAATTTTGAACATAAAGAACTCTTTCCTTTTTAAAAAAAAGGTTAACTAATTTTATCTTATCTATATTATGTATATGTGTGTAACTAAATATATGCATTATAGTAATTAATGAATTATAGGTTATGTATATGTATATCATGTATGTGTGAGTAATTAAATATATGTATTAATTGCTATAGTTATTAATTATTATAGTGCATATATATAGTTACTCACATATACATAAATGAATATATTTTAGTTATAAATTATATGTATATTATATATATGTGTGCAACTAAATATATGCATTATAGTAATTAATAATTCATAAATTATATATATGTGTGTGTGTGTAATTTTATTATATATACATACAAACATAGATATGCATATATATGTATATATTATTTATAAACATATATGTTATATGCATTATTTATATATACTATAATAAGGCACTCATCAAATGGAATCAAAACTTTCGAAGTCACAATTGAGCTTAAAGTGATTGTCTTGAACTGAAATCAAATCTTTTAGAAGATATGATTGAATTTAAGGTAATGAAATCTTTTAGAAGCTATGATTAAATTTAAGGTGATCAATTGAAATCAAGAAGTTATCCATGGATCCTTTTGTTTATCCTTGTGTAATTGTTGCATTAATCCCTTATTGTGTAATTGTTTATCCTTGTGTAATTGTTTATCCTTGTGTAATTGTTGCATTGTTTAATTGTTTGTCCTTGTGTAATTGTTGCATTAATCCCTCATTCTTCCTTTGCAAATATGCTAACTTATCCATGGATCCTCTAAATCTCATAGAGGTTGTAGCCCATTAAGTCATATGAAATCCCCCACTTTCCTCCATAAGTAGTGTATTCAGGTTTTTCAGTGGAAGTGGATTCCTCACCTAGAAGATTTCTTTGCAATTGGGAAAGAGATACTTTGGGAGGCATTGGGGAATGTAGCTCATGGAAATTAGGGATAGGCATGTCTAGTTGAAGTTCCTCATTTGTAGAGCTAAATATTGGCCACCTTCTCTTTTGGATGACTGCCTCCACGGAGGGATCCGTAGTAGGAGAGGGGATTGTAAAAGATGTGGGTTGTGTGGAATGGGTGGTAGAAGACATAGGTAAGGGAGGGTGGGATAGTAGAAGTAGGTGATGTTGGAGGAGTAGGGTGGGGTGGAAATTAGCATTGGAGGTGTTGAGGATTTTGGTGAAGAGAGAGAAGTGAGGTTGCCATTAGGTGGTGGCAAGGCTACCAAACAAGGACAAGGTATCCATAAATCCTAGTTCCACATTCTATTAAAGGGCTGTATGAAGGAGAGTTATTGTTGTGACCAACAGGGTGTTGAGGATGTATGGGTTATGAATAACTTGCATGTGGTTCTTCATGTATAACTGCATATCCTTGCTAAAACCATTCATCAACTTTGCCATTTAGAATGTTTAATCATTAACTTTATCATTTAGAATGACCCAGAAAAGCTTTTTGGGGATCATGTTGTACCTCTCAAACCATCTCCTAGATGAAGAGGGAGATGACTATGTAGCTGATGCAGAGCATGTCATCTGCAAAAAAGCAATATGAATCAATAGAGTAAAGTAAACTAATAGCAGTGCTTAATGAGACTAGGATAAGTCAGATGATCTTGTTTTCTTAACACACCATGTGTGTTAGCATTGTCTAGCCAACTGATAAAAATGATCAGTAAAAAATATACCCGATTGAGCTAGCTCTGTTGCACATCGACCTTGGTATTGTTGTTCTCCTATCGATCCATGCAAAACATCTATAAATCCCAGAATACAATCGATGTTTTGCCATGTCTCATATGATGAAGGGTATAAATCTGAAATAAAATAACACAAGAATGTCAATAAGCAAAGAAAGAAAGCTTCATCTTAAAAATCCATACATCTCATAAAGAACAAAACCACAATAGAAAAATATACAATTAGGCCTGTGTTGCGGAAGATCATTTGGATAGTCTTGCAAGACAAGTTCTTTATGCATGTACACATGCTTAATCAAAACTTCTTTCACCGATATCTTCCCTCTGGTGATTTTAAAATCTCGTACTCTTCCCTTCCTGACACCAAGAAAATGTTTTTTGTCTGGGGTCTCTTTCTTTTGCTAGGTTGCATGAGCACCCATGCTCCTTTCGAAACACTAAACCTTTCCCAAGTTCCTTCCGTTTTGACTGTACTTGAATTCTCTACCGAAGAAATAGAAGAAGCAGGTCGACGGGGTAATGATGTGTGGTATAATTCTGCCTTCATAGCATTATCATCCACAGAGCGTCTTCCACAAGAACGGCCATAGTTTTTATTCACCATGGAGACCTTGTGAATCTGTAACAACAGCAAAGTAATGTAAACAAGGTAACAAAGTGAAGTTTCAAGAAAGAGAAAGTGGGCAGACAGACAGTTGACAAGAAACATCTTACTCTAAGCCAAACAGGATCAAGGGAGCAGTTTTGAAAAAGAAGAGGCTGCTGCACAATGAGGCAGTGGTGTAGAATGGTAGACCTTTCGAAGGAAAGGCAGCACAACATTTCAAAGTTCAAAGGAAGGTGGAAGCGGGAAGGCCCTTGTCAGAGAAAATGTCAGACTAGATTCTATCTTCATGTCCAAAGATCTTGTGAGAATAAAAAACTAATCTCCACATTAATGTAGCACGCTTGTACCTACATAAAGTATTGTTTCTTTTATCTATTTTCTCTTATTTTTGTGAATTTCCAACGTTACGTTGGCCCTCTATTGATTGGTTGAGAGCTTATTTTTCCAAACCGTAAAAGGCCCCAAAATAAGCTCCCTTTTTTCCTAATGGTTGAATCAATTCTGAATGAATCCGTGCTGAATTAAGTCAGTGCTAAATCTCAATTCTAAGTGTTGAATCAATTCTGATTAGTGTTGAATCAATTGTGATTGAATTAGTGCTGAATCAATTATGAATCAGAATTGAATCAGTGCTGAATCAATTCTTGACTGACTGCGTGCTGAATCAATTCTGACTCACTCACAGGTTTCAACAGCTTCCCTACCTTCCCGATAATGCCTGTTTCCTGAGATCTTGCTGCACTGGTTATGGCTACTCTTGGGATGTTGGTCATGCTTCTTCAGTTCTTGGTACAGCCTAGAAGTACCCAAGCTCAAAGGGAATCCATCTTGTGGCATAACAATGTTGTGCGCAGGCAAGTTTTATCTGGACATTCAACACAAATATCTTTGATAGTCAGTTGCATGTGCACCCATATGAGAGCTATGTTGTCATATATTGCTTCTCATCGCTCTATACACACGGTGTTCTATGTTAAACCAAGGTCATTGGATTGGTGGGTTGCCATTGAGATTATTTGAAGATTTGACGACCTTGCTTTGAGAGCAGATGTAACAAGGGCCCATCCCACTCCCACTGACAAAAGTTAGTGGAAGGATTATTCCTATTGAGAAGCAAGTTACAGTTGCACTTCTTTGATTTGCTAGCGGAACAAGGCTTATTGAAATTGGTGAGCAGTTCGGGCTTGGAAAGGAAACCATATCAAAAATAGTGTATAAGTTTGTTGAAGGCTTTGCTTTGTTACCAAACGAGACTTCATCTTTTGGCCAAGAGATTCTGCACACCTAGCTCATGTGAAAGAAAAGTTCTTTCGCCAATGAGGCCTCCCCAATTGCTGCGGTGCTATAGATGTCACCCACATCAACATGGACATGCCAAGATGCGAGAATAGGCAAGATTGGTATGACCGTATAACAAGAACTATTCTATGAGTGTGCAATGCATAGTTGACATGGACCTTCGGTTTATGAATGTGTTTACGGGATGGCTAGGTTCGGCTAATGACAAGCAGATTTTGCGCAATTCTTCATGCATGCGCTGTGTTGAGGAGGGTCTCTACTTGAATGGTTATCCTTTTACTCACGGCCGCTTGATGATCCATGAATACATTGTGACAGGCGGTGGATACACACTAAGAGATTGGTGGATGACCCCGCACATCAACCCTCTTCGTCCAATGCAAAGGAGATTTAATTTCTATTTGTCATCCACACGCATTGTTGTTGAGAGGGCTTTTGGGAGGTTAAAGCAAGTGTGGGTATTTGAATCGAAAGATCCCAAGTCCAAGGCCAAAGAAACTTGCAATAGTCATAGTCACTTGTTGCATGCTTCACAACATGCTGATCGACATGGGAATTGGCATAGATGTCCGAGATGCAGTGATGGCTCCACGAATTGCCCGCATGGTTCCAAGAAGAAATGCAAAGGTTTTGCGTGACTCTTTAGCTTGGCATGTTTGTACGCCATAGTCAATCATCCAAGGATGTACTATGAATATATGCATTAGGGCGCAGAGAGTGGATACGTGTATGATAAGTATTGCTTGCTTGCCTCAAACTCAAGGACGCATAAAAACATGCTGAGTTTTTTTGAAATACATGCTGAGAATAGAGGTTGTATGCTTCATGAAATCTTTTGCAGCTCATTGGCACATACATACATGCAGAAATTTTCTGAGTTACATGGTGAGAATAGAGGTTGCATGCTTCATTTGTTTGTAGCTGCTGAGGTCTTTTGAATCATATGTTGAAATACATGCATCTAAGGGGATGGAAATTCTAGTCTTATGGATATGTAAGGCAGATAGGAGAAAATAGTGGTGGGTACGGCAAATGTGGAAACTCGCGCAATCTTCCACACATTGGAAGCATGTTTGGATGGGGAGGGGTATGTGAGGAGGGCGGTGGGTGACGGGGAGCGGGAGGGGGAGGCAGTGGGGATGGCGAGATGATGTCAGATGCTGGGACAATGAGGGCAACATCCATGAGGATTTTGGAAGAACAGATGTTCGGGTAAGATGACACATTGGTGAATGAGGCGGTGCCATTGATGTCATAGAAAGCACAATTGAAGGGCACAGTGGTTTTATTATTGGGGGCGATTTGATCAGATATGGTAAGCTTGGCAATGATGGATACGTTGGGGGAAATTACTGACATTTCAGGGAGAGGGGCATCATCAAAGGTGGTGTTGAGGTTGGTGTAGATGACCATGCCCACAACAGGGCTTGCGAAGGCATAGCCAGGGGGGGCCGAGTAGAGTGTGAAATTGACGATTCTGCGGTAGACCATGATGACGAAGGGGCCGCCCGTCTGCACAATGAGGCCCTGCGGGATGGTGAACTCGTTGAAGGTGAGGCCACGCTTTGTGGGCGCTGCCTGCGCGGATGCGCATGGCCTGGCACAAGATGCCATCGAGAAAGGGGGGCAGAGAGACATTGTAGATGATGCCTGTCGCGTGTGAAAGCGCCATGAAAACGTATTTGCGCAGGGCGGTGTCCACCCCTTCTCTCCTCACTCCATTGGCGGTTGTGTTCACATGAATGCAGCGACCTCTTCGGGCGACAGGAGAGGCTCTTCGGGGTCATGAAATGTTGAAGAGGAGGAAGGTGGCGATGGGGGTGGAGCTTCTGCTGCAGAGGAGGTAGCTGCCCGCAAAGGCCATGAGGAGCACCGCCCACAAAGCGGAGACGGAGGTCCGCTTCCTCTGCCTTTCTTATAGCTCCAGCTCCCTTCGAGCTTGCTCTGCTCGTTCCAGTCCTGTAAATAGGAATGCTAAAGAGGAAACTATGACAGAGCTCAATGCTGCTAGAAGAAGATCGGTAGGAGAGACGAGAAGAGAGAGAGAGAGAGAGAGAGAGAGAGGGGGAGGGGCGGGTTTGAAGACAGGTCTAGCTGGACTCTACCGAAGCATATCGTGTGTCATGGGCATTTCTAAGGTTTTCGACTAAGGTTTTGTACGGTTCATAATTTCATAATTATGAACAAACTTTATTTGTTAAGCTGAGATGTTGCAACATATATAAACTCCAACTAAGCGCATTGTGTGTCATACGCATTTCTTGTGAGGTTTTCGACTGAGCTGTGTACTCATCGCATCATTTTCCATACACAAATGAGTTTACAATGCAAAAAAAATGTTTGAGAACCCATATTGAGCAAGTCATTATATTCACTCTACTATTCACTCTACTATTCGGAAAAAATCACAGCTCCACAGAGACAAGGCCGATCAAAATTCTGTCACCACAGATATTTTTTAAATATACCAAAGAAAATTCTTATGGAGTTAGAATTTTCATACTTGGTGTCACACCCACAAACTCTCTAGCAGCCCCATCGTGAGCAAACATTAAATATCAGAATCCCGCAACCTACGTAGTATTACATGCAAATTCAATCTGGGTCAATAAGATCCCCAAGCAAAAAAAAAAAACAGAACCGTCAATGTACGCAAAAACCACAGTGAGCAATACTGACAAGCCCTAATTTTGCTTCAATTTACTGCAATTAGGGTGTTGAAAGCATCGTCGCCCCCTCCCACGGTCTTATCACTCGGCATCTGGCCATCGGGCTGCAAACAAAATTACAAAAACAGAAGGATTATGCATCAAGCTAATATAATCAAAACAGCTTACTAAAAATAAATTACCTTAGAGCATTTATCGCTAATATAATCAAAACAGCTTACTAAAAATAAATTACCTTAGAGCATTTATCGCTCATTGTGTGCCCCTATTGGGATGGATGCTTTAGAACCTCGGTGAAGGCTTTCTCGGAGTCGAAGAAGGTGATGTGAACATCCTTAGTATTATTATTATTATTATTAATACCGTCATCATGATTATCATTATTGTGACTTAGATCCTCCACAAGCTGTGTCAAGAGCTTGTTATGCAGCTCGCTGAGATTGTTGATCTCTTCCACGCACCCATACTCGCTTGAGTTGGTGAACACCTTCGTGTATATTGTGTGAACCACTTCCGTCTAGCCTTTAAAAAAAAGGATAAGCTAAGGTTTAAAGCTTTGATAAATCTTTTGAAGACGGCAGCGGCAATCTTCCCCAGCACGAGACGACGACGGCAGAAATCTTCCCCCTCGTCTGAACACAGAACTTCGCGCGGGATCTTCGTGCAGACATGGAGATGCGGGGAAGAGAGAGAGAGACACAGAATGCTCGAATAAAATACCCAGCGATTGACGATAGCGGTTGAGAGGGGTGGCGATAGCGGTTGAGAAGAGGACCGGTTGCCACCCTTCTCTCAAGATTTTTTGAACCTTAGGTTTTTCGATTCAACTAATTAATAGAATTTTATTTATCGCTCATTGTGTGCCCCTATTGTGTGGAATCCATAAGGCTTTGTAACACATGCATGAAAACCATTGAGAAATTTTTAAAAAAGGGAATACATACATAGATCTATGCACAACAATGAGAGCAAACTTGTCAACATATCCATAGCTTTAAATTTCTTATTGCATACAAAGGCTGATTACATAACCGTTGATTACATAACGGACGCTAAACCCCGATAGTTTGTAAGCCAAAAAAGATTACAAAAAGGTTGTTTTGTTTCAAGCCCAAACAAAGCTAACGTCATTGAACCATACATTAGGGATAGGACCTATATGGTACTAGGCATCATATGATGATCAAAAAAGGGTAGATACACCAAGTGCCGATGAGAAGGATTCAATAGCGGTGGCTATTTTGAAAAGAGCCACATTGCCTCCCGTTCATTCTCCAACCTAGCCTTCTCCATCTCTAGGCATTCCTTGTTGCTTGCTCGCCTCAAACTCCTCACGGGTTATCTCCAAAAGTTCATTATGGCCCTTTGTGCGCTTTTCTTCCACTTCACCAAAAAGATCAACGAGCTTCATGGTAGTTCGATCAAAAGACTCTAATGCATCACCAACAAGTTCAATACGCTTGCGCCGCTTGTGTCCACTTGTATTCTCCTTCAAGGTCTCCTCTATGACCTCCATATCCTCCTCTACTTCAAGATTGCTCTCAACACCTGCCCTTGGAGCACCTATGCATCAACCCAAGAAAGGATTTTATACACTATCATGCTTAAAAAAACACAAGTAAGATTGCAATGCATTCTATATAATGGAATGATACCTTGCGCTTCAGTTGATGTGTCAAAGAAAATATCACCGGGATCAACCACTCTAAATTGTCCAAAACAAACTTCAATGGCATTAAAAAAGGCGTTCCTCAAATCGAGGAGGAAGCTTCAGCTTTGTGTGAGCTCTAGAATCCATGGCCCAATATGCACTAAGGCCAAAAGGAGTGTTTCGACCATAGTCAAAAATTAT
The DNA here is from genome assembly GCF_041138505.1 of Cibotium barometz. Lineage (NCBI taxonomy): Eukaryota > Viridiplantae > Streptophyta > Polypodiopsida > Cyatheales > Cibotiaceae > Cibotium > Cibotium barometz. The sequence continues at coordinate 46,808,600 of NC_141069.1, read as the reverse complement.
CTTCCAATCTTCGTAAACTCGATTCCACCTATCCATACATTGCCTCCAAGTACGGTTAACCCCTTCTGCGACACACTTTTCAGAAACATATGTCCACTTTTGTTGTTTGGTTCTCACCCATGCTGGTAGTGTGCGATTTTCCTTTCCTTTTTCAACCAAGGTCCAAGTTTCTGCACCATCCCAATAGATGGGGCCATCACCATTTGTCCTACCAATGGATGCTTGCTTGCTTGAGTGCTGCTAATTGGCTGAGAAGTTGGCTTCCCATCAACGTTTTGAAAGCTCATAGTTGATGCAGCCTGCCCAACACCTACTTGAGCTCCACTTATTGCTGGAGTGCCACATGCAAGGTCCGAGACTGGGTGGAAAACATCCTGATTGTGCACCTCAAATTCTGCAGTTTTTGAAGTAGACCTTCCTTTTTCACTTCTACTTTGTTTACCTTGACTCCTTGTTTGTTGCTTTCCCTGTGAGTGCCTTAATGTTAAAGAAGAGGATGGACAGACAATTAGGCTGTAAACAGGGCATTGAAAAAAACATTACCCGATTTGAAATTTGAGCTAAGGGTGTTCGCCTTGCTACATGAGGAGGAGGAGATGACTGCAGGAGAACTCTTGGAAGGAGAGATGATTGACGAAGCATTGGTGTGGAATCACAGGAGTAGGTTGGAAGAGGAGAGGATGGAGGACTGAGTTGAAACCGAGTGCTTGGCACAAAGAAATCCTCATCTTGACTCCAAGTTTCATTAAGATCGAATGTACTGCACATGGCTCAACCTGCAGTAGCTGAATGTAGAATCACCAGGTGCAGTTGAGTAGTGTGGAAGGTGGTTTGGGAAGCAGTCGACTGTGGGCGCAATATTTCATCTGTGAAAAAAGAAGAAAGCCAAAGGTCTACTCTGCGCTGGTGGAAACATGACCAGGCGCTGATTTAAAAAAAAATATCGAAAATACGCTACTCTGTGCTGCACCAGGCGCTGGTGGAAACAGGACCAGGCGCTGGTAAAAAAAAATATCTAAAATACGCTACTCTGTGCTGGTGGAAACAGGACCAGGCGCTCGTGAAGAAAAAAAAACGAAAAAAATCGCTGGCGAAAAAATCAGAGTGTTTTCAAGGAAATATTCGTGCATAAATGACCGGGCTGGTGATTATTTTCTAACGTGGGATGTGGTGGATGAGGGCGTGCATTCATGATCGCCTGGGGAAAAGTTGCATTCTCCTCTGGTGCTCAAACGGGTTGCACTGCAGGAGTGGTGCAACCCGTTCAGCCACCGGCACTCGGATGCCCACCACGAACCGATGAAACATGTGACCTCGCAAATGGCCAGTAGGTGCGAGCACTCGCGAAAACAGAGCCTATATGGGACATCCTCAAGATAAAATAAGCAATATCATTACAATAACATACGAACAATCATAAGAACAGAGTGTGCAATAACGACGCATACTATTTGCGCTTAAGCAATATCATTACAATAACATACGAACAATCATAAGAACAGAGTGTGCACTAACGACGCATACTACACATGAAACGACCGATACGGCAATCTCGCCATCTGGGGCTTCCTCCAACGTCAAGAGGGGCGGCCTGATCCCCGGTTTGAACGTCTTGGAACATGACAATTTTCAGCTGTTGCGACGGTAGCTCAGGCGAGTCACGCGACTCGGCAGGGTTGTCAGAGTCTGGAGTTCGTCCCCTGTCAAGTTCTGTATGAAGACAAACAGTGGTGTAAGGGGAATATGCGAACGGAAAGCGCATCTCTAGGGATACCACAAATTACGCTTCGTGGTGGACATGCCGCCCACCGCCCCTGTTCAGGCCCAACGTGATGGCAGGTCCTGATTGATGCCACGTGTGCGCATGTCCACCAGCCGGGCTGTCAGGTGGCAGGTCCTGATTGATGCCACGTGTGCGCATGTCCACCATGACGCTTTACTTCAGCGGGGCTGTCGGGCGGGGACAAGAAAAAGCTGGCGTCCGGACTCCGTTGTCGTTAGAATCATTGGACGGACATCACGGGAAAAGGGTTCAACATGTCCTCCGAGGAATCATCGCGACGCATTTTACCCTTCACAGGGAATATTTATCCCTTTAAAAGGAAAGCTTAATTTTGAAAAGTTCCTCGAGTGAGTGAAACATGGTTAAGATTGTCGCCCCCAAATGTCACCTTTCAAAATTGAGGCCTAATTCACGGGCCCAACATGGAACGATTCTCTACAGGTCCCATCTCTGTCAATAAAAGTTTGTATGTGAATGTATCACGTGAATTTAAGCGAAAGTATTTTTCAATTCACTTTTTTTTTGGGATAAATTGTATTTATATAAGGGGTTAGTTAAAGGTTTGTGTAGATTTTAAATACTCAAAATTCACACAAATAAAGGAATTTTTAGTGTACTCATTGAATGCATGTGATATACATATTTTCTATAGAGTGACACCTCCTCACCCCCCTCAGAAGAATAATCACAACAACGTCGTTAACAACCAATTTAATTTATTTCCCCTCTTGCTGCCCCTTCAAAGCCTTCTACACCTACAATGTATTCATGTTTGCTATGCTAGCAAGAGTACCAACTCTCTCTCCGTCTTGTATTCGAGTATCAACTGTCTTTTTGAGCAACATTTTATTCATAGGTGGTTGCTACATAGAGGAGATTATTAACGCCACTTGATGTGATTTGCCATCGACCCCATGTGCCAATGATGTCGTCGATATTTTTCGGTCCATTCTATTACAAGATTAGAAGGGAAAATCCTATTATCATTGGTTATTTGCATTAGATTTGAGCCCAAGAGGCTTAGATATGATTGCATACATAAGCAAACAAATAGCTCAGCTAGTATAATTAGGAGTAATTTTCACTCCGAAGACAGTGGTGGTCAATGGCATTTAATGATACATAAGTTAGGCATGACATCACTAGACCAAACAACCATACCCAAGAACTTATTGAGAACATACTTGGGGTATTTACATGTGTATCTTTGCACATGAAATAACACTACAAGAGAAGGCATGCATAACCATGGAAGAACAAAGGAAATATAAAAGTGAATAATTGTGTTATGTAGCTATGTGCACGACAGTACTACGGGTATTTGGCTATAGTCGCCTATATAGCCTCATGTATAGTTGTGCGCATAGCCTCATGTATAGCTATGTTTTTTTTTAAGGAGCAAAATGGGACAGATGTTTCTTCCCCACTATGCTCCTATTCCAAATAAATACCGATCTATCATATACATATAAGCCCAAAAAAGTTACAAATAACATATGCATATAAGCCCAAAAAGGGGATTATTATTATTATTAATCACCTTGCGCATAACAGATACATATAAGACCAAATTTTTTGTTAATGGAATATATAATATATATAAACCGAAAAAGATGTTACGAATGAAGTATTTTAAAATAAACCCGATAGAGCAATGTTACATTGATGTATAGCATATGTTCTATTATAATGTCCTCATTAGGACTCACCTCCATTATACCAACTCCTGTCCCTTTCGGTCCTTTGATAGCCACTTCTGATGCCTATTTATTCTAGTCCTCTCACTTCCTATGAGATCCATGTCTTCTCTGATCCTTCTACTATCCCTATTAAGACCCTGCTGCTCACTTCCACTCACAACATACCCATGTTCATGAGGGTAGCGCCTCTCAATGTGGTTTTGCCCCCCATCACCACTTAGGTAGTGGTATTGAAAATGCTTCTTAGAGCCTTCTAGTGGTGGGTTTCATCATCTTCACCTAATTGTGTAAGCGAGGAGCCTGAGGATGGTTGCCTACTTTATGACTTGGGTGATGATGGAACACCCTTGATCGATGATATAAAGATTAGGTTCTACTATAACTTTTGACAATTGGTGAAACAAATTTAGAAGAATTCGTTCAAAACATGGGGAGAGCAAAGAAGTACATAATTTATCTATATAGTGCAATGCATGAATGAGCGGTTTTCCAATCCCAAAACATGCATTTTTCCAATAAATGGGCTATAGATGGCATTATAAAAATGCTCAACAATAGGAGGTCATGCATAAGGAGAAATCTAAGGGAAGGAAAAGGTATTTTGGCCCATTGCATGTGGAAAAAGAGTGTAAGAAGTCATTCAAAGAGCATAAAGATAGTAAGACTCACCTATAACAAAAGGCAGCACATCGTTCTGAATTGGCGAAGTATGGTGCAACAAAATATGGTTGAAGAGAAAACACAGCTTGATGAACAGATTTGTAAGTTCTCATAACTTTCGTATCCATATGCATGTTATCTCTTATGCATTGCTAAACTTTCATATTTTCTATGCATTGTGGTAATTGTTTGTGTCATTAACCTCAACATTTTGATTTATAGAATTAAAGACTGCGCCCTTGTTTACCAATCAGATGCGTGAACCATGCTACTAAATGCATGCACTCTTCAAGTTAGGTCTCATCCAAGACTTTATAGCTAGTTTTAACAACTCAATGATAAGCATCAATCTAAAGATAAACATATCTACTTTTTTGTGACACATTGTACGACCAAACAAGTTGTGAAAACCATATATAATATATATAAACCCAAAAAAGATGTTACAAAATGAAGTATTTTATAGTAAACCTGAAAGAGAAATGTTACATTGAAGTATAGCCTATGTCCATCCTAATTAGGAAGCAAACTAATGTCATCATCCTTTCCACCACCATGTGCTACATCTTCACCACCTTTATCCTCATCCTACATTATATACAATGAAAAATAAACATAATTAGTGCTATAATACTTTTTGTAACATCTATGGGGATGCCCATTATTTTATTTCAGGATGTTTTTATTTTGAATGTGTCTTTTATATCATCGACCATGATTAATGTGTTTAATCAAGATGTATGCAGTGATATGATATCTACTAGGATTAATTTGTTTAGTCAACTATGTGCACAGGTATGATATGATTAGGATTAATGTGTTTAATTAGTTGTGTGAATTCACTAATATTATTTTTAGATACAGGTACTGATTCAGTGATGGATTATGTGTTAATCACGGGTAAAACATGTGTTGGACCACTATGAGATATTTTGGAAGACATGTGAATACCTTTATGGTTTCATATTTAGGCATCAATATTTTGTAAGTCTAAAGTCTCATACCTTTGTATAAACCAAATAGTATTTTATACTTTTAGTAGGCCCAAGACTTTATATTAATGCTTGCTATTTTTTTTAGAGCTTGTATGCTTATAAACTCAAAAATACTTGCTTGGGCTTTGTTTTTGGATTTGTCTTTTTGAAAAGCAACCGCTTTTTCTAATACATATAAATATGGAAGAGTCGTACAAGGGTCGCACCAGGGCTACGCAGGGGAGATTCAACCCAATCTTATGTCGACAATGATTTCTACTCTATTCTCCATATTTTTTTGTTTATTTAATTTAGTTTATTAAGATTTACATTTTAATTTGTGCAAGTACATGTTATGCTCTAATTTTTGTGTTGAAAAATTAGAGTTTTCTTCTCCAAGGGTCTGAAGGTCCTGACATATCCTAGCTTTGGGCACCACTCAATGAGAAGGGTTTTTGAAGAAAAACTTAAAATTCAAGGTTTACGTAATTGAATTGGTATAAAGAAGGACAAAGGTTTAATTTTTGGGATTTCTTAAAGCTTCAAAAAAGTCAAGGAGAAATATCACGAAAAAGAAACACTACAAGGGATTGGCTGTCTAGCATCACAAATGGCATCACAAAAGTGATACTAGGGAGGTATAGCTAGTGACGCTGGAGGTGATGCCTTTGACATGATGCAAAACGTCATTCTTAGTGTCAGGTTTATGACGCATAATGACACTCTACCCCCCCCCCCCCCCCCCCAAAAAAAAGTTATAGGTTGCTAGAAGACATGATCCTAAAAGTGAGGCTATTCATCACAAAGTGAGGGTAAAAGTAAGACTATGCATCACAAAATGGAGGCTAAAAGTAAGTCTATGCATTATTAAAAAAATGACGGAAGGTTTTTTTAAGTAAAAATACATGACGGAGAGCGTCAAAATTTAATTTTGTTTGTTCACTACAACGTCTACAAATGATGCATGAATTTTAAGTCTTGTCTCTCTTCTCTTAATTCTCTTGCTTCTCTAAGTACTTGATCCTATCTCTATCCCTTTCTCTCTCTCTCTCTCTCACACACACACACACACACACACACACATGTGCAAGTGCTTTGTTTTTGGAGTTATCTTTTTGAAAAGCAAGCACTTTTTCTACTACATATAAATATAGGAGAGTGGTACAAGAGCCACACTATACCCAGGGGAGATTCAATCCAATCTTGTGTCAACGTTGACTTCCACTCTATTCTCCATCCTTTTTTTGTTTATTTAATTTAATTTATTAAGATTTATGTTTTAATTTGTACAAGTATATGTTTTGCTCTAATTTTATGTTGAGAAATTAGAGTTTTCTTCTCCAAGGGTCTTAAGGTCGTGACAGTGGTATCAGAGCTTTGGGGACCACTCAATGAGAAGGATTTCGTAAGAAAAAGTCAAAAATCAAGGTTTATGCAATACTTTGTGCTGCAAAGAAGCCCAAATGTTTAATTTTTGGAAATTACTAAAGTTTTAAACAAATCAAGCAAAAATATCACAAAAAAGAAACACTACAAGGGATTAGCTCTCTAGCATCACAAATGGCGTCCCTAGCTACACCTCCCTAGCATCACTTTGTCCCCTCTCTTCTCTGATCCTTCTACTACCCCCGTTTAAGACCCCGCTCACTTCCATTCACAACATACCCCTCTTTATGAGGGTAGTGTCTCTCAATGTGGCTCTGCCACCCCTCACATATTAATGCTTCTTAGAGGCTTCTAGTGGTGGGTTGGATCATCTTCACCTAATCATGTAGGCAAGGAGCTCTAGGATGGTTACTTATATTATGACTTAGGTGATGATGGAACACCCTCTATCGATGATATAGGGATTAGGTTCTACTATACCTTTTGACTATTGGTGAAACAAACTTAGAAGGATCCCTTCAAAACATGGGGAGAGCAAAGAAGTAAAGAATTTATGTTTACAAAGCAATGCATGAATGAGTGGTTTTTCGATACCAAAACATGCATTTTTCCAATAAATGGGCTAGAGATGGCATTGTTTAAACACTCAACAATAGGAGTTCATGCATAGGGAGAAACGTGAGGAAAGAAAAAGGTGTCTATTGGCCCACTACATGGAAAAATAGTGTAATAAGTCATGTAAAGAGCATAAATATAGTAAGAATTACCTATAACAAAAGGAAACACATCATCCTCAATTCTAGAAGCATGGTGCCACAAAATATTGTTCAAGAGAAAACACAACTTGATGAACAAATTTGTAAGTTCTCATACATTTCGTATCCATGCCATATGCATGTTATCTCTTATGCATTGATAAATTTTCATATTTTCTATGTATGTTGCCAATTGCTTGTGTCATTAACCTTAACAATTGGATTTATAGAATTGAAGAATGCCCCCTTGTTACTAATCAGACGCATGAACCATGCTACTAAATTCATGCGCTCTTCAAGTTGGGTCTCATCTAAGTCTTCATAGCTAGTTTTAGCAGCTCAATGATAAGCATCAATCCAAAGATAAACATATGTAATTTTTTTGTGACACACTGTAGGACCACAAAAACACCATATTAGAGAATTTGGAAAAATCCCAATTCCCATTTCGCAAGATTATAAGAAAGGGACCATGGTGATTCTTTTTAAGCTTTTCTCAAAATCCCCTCATGTGACATATCATTGGAAAGAGCTTAAAGAGTAAGTTTTAAATACACATTCTCCGATAACTTTCAAGTTTGTATGCTTAAGACATACCAAAAAGTAGATTGAAAAGAAAATTCCCAAAATCTTGGGATTTTTTGAAATTCTCCAATATGGTAATCAAAGGAAAAAGACAAATAGAATCTCTTAATTTTTGGGCATGGACTACCTACACAAGCAAGTATATACATCTAATTCACATAGAAATGACAAGAAATAGACACGACAAGCACCCACTTCAAATATCATGCAAGAGAGTCACTTTGAGAATTACGAGCATATTCAGGAGCCAAGTATCCATAAAGTATCATCTGAAGCTATAATGTAAGAAACACCTCTAGCGCCTTCATCATCTATAAGAAACACCTCTAGCGCCTTCATCAAAGAGTTGTACTTGGCATGGATGTTGAGCAAAGTGCTGCTAAAATCAAGAACTTTGTCAAAGCTCTTTTTTACAATATCCTTATTATCAAATCTCTTCCCTTGTGTAGAGCTTCAATTTAAACACATGAGGAGGTCTAAGAATTCTTGGAAAAACTACCATGAATGGCTAGAAACTGAGCTAGAAACATGGTTATGATGCTTAGTTAATGCTCAATGCATGCTCATACGTGGCAACACTCATAACTATAGCCTATGTGGGCCTTCAAAGATCCTCTTCATCAAACATTAGATCCGTCACCACCATAATGATGACCTTCTACCACCCTTAGCATTTCAAATCAATACGTAGAAAGAGGTATAAACTCACAAAATTGCATATATCATCAAGCAAATTTTATTTACACATGCAAGCTAGTGCTATCACTTCTTAAAGTGACAAATCCATTTGTAACTGTGCCTCGACCCCCAACTAAAACAAAATATTTCTTAAACCTACATTTTACAAAGGTATGCCATAAACACAACAATCAAAAACTTGATGAACATAGCAAAATCACATGAAGTCTCTCTTTTTTGAACCATTAAGAACAACCTAAACACATCAAAAGCACATGAATTCTTGTTTGCAAAACCATTAACATATGCTAATATATACTAACCAATGTTTTTACACTGATGTAGTCCTACTCCATCTCCAAGAATTAAAGTGGCATGTCCACTATGCCACTAATGTTATACTGCTACAAAAGTAAGATTTCTAAGTTTTTTATGGACTCTCGAGCTATGACTACATTAACCTTTGCATCATATTTAGTGAGCTCTATCATTGTAAAAGCACAACATGGAGAGAGATCTTAATACACTAAAATTTATAACATGAGCCCACCAACAAAGTGGCATGTTTAGGCCTTAATCTTGCATCTACAACACACCGCTTAAGCTTGCACACACCATTTGATCTCTATACCACAACATTCATAAGTGGCAATATACATACAATTTACTCTCAAGCTCTATAAACCATTATCTACAATTCTCATGGAATATTTATACTAGGAATGAAGTTTACATTGATGTGGTGGCACATTTTGAGATACTTTACTACCATACTTTTTAAGGAGGTTGAATACACATCATATTAACCATAAATTAAAAGAGTACTGAAGTATGTTAAGCACACACACGAGCATATGCACACACTCACACTCCCCTCTACATAATTTCAATAGTCATTATGGTCATTACTACCCATGACCACAATAGCACTTGGAAATTGCTTTATGATGGACAATATAGAGTGGAGGAGATCAATGGTGTGAAGAAGAGAAATCTAATGCGAGAGAATGCCCTAGAAAATGTGAACGCATGGTGAGTCTTTATGAAAAACCTTAGCAATCCATGATGTTAGTATGTGGTTGTTGTGGAAGAAACAATATGCACCATAACCAAACCCTAATTATCACATGGAGGAAATAATGTAGTATTAACAAACCCTAATTCTTATGTGAGATAAAATTAGCGTACTTGATTATGTCTCCTTTGGGTTGAGGGTAGGATATTCTCTCCCACAAACAAGTGCAAGCTATCTTTGTTTACATCTCAAATGTGCAATGGATGATTGTCAACACTACAAGAGCTTGAGGGCATACCGACGCTAAAATACCGACGCAAATGTCAAACGTCGATATGTCCGTCGTAATGTTGGAGGAGACAAGTCGGGCGGGGTACTTTCAAATTTTTGTTTCCCGATGCCTATACCGACGCTTATACCGAGGCTTATACCGACGCACATTCCGTAGTATATTCCGACGCATATACCGTCGCATATTCCGTAGAATATACCGACGCTCGTAAGTTTTTTACAGCCGAGAGCCTATTTTCTGGTTTTTTCGCAGAGAACGGCGCACAGGTTGTAGAGAAGGTCTCTTTCTCTCCCTCTCCTCTTTTTTCCTCTCTCCTCTTTTCTCCTTCTTTCTTCTTTTCTCCTCTTCTCCTTCTCCTAATATGTTCTTGCAATTGCTTTTACTTTTTAATTTAAGAATTAGAATGTTTAGGGTTTTGTGTTTTTTGGCTCTCTATGCATGTTGAGAGCTCTCTATGTATGCATAGATCTCCTAATGCATGCATAGAGATTTTAGGGTTTTGTATTAGTTCTTATTCTTGTGGTTAATTTACTAATTATTTTGTTTAATATTTTGTTTTGCAGCTCTTTCACCTCACCAATCTTTCACCAATCCTCTCCTTCAGCTTTGCAAAAAAGAGGTAGATCCTCTTTCGATTTTTCTTGTTTATGCTATTTTCTATGAATTATTGCATCTCTCTTTTATGGTTTAGTGTTAGTTTTGGGTTCTTGTAAGCTTATACATAGGATTAATTTAATATCTATGCATAAAACCTATCATAAGCTTGCAATCTCTATGCATAGCCTTCTTGCAAGCTTTATGCATAAGCTCTATTCATAGAGCTTGCGAGCTTGTGAAATCTCTATGCATAAGCTCTATGCATAGGCTTTATGCATAGAGTTTTCAAGCTTATAAAATCTCTATGCATAGGTTTCTTACAAGCTTATAAAATCTCTATGCATAGGTTTCTTGAAAGCTTGCATGGACATTGTACATAGAGCTTGCGTAGCCTTCTTGTTGAAAGCTCTATGCATAGCCTTCTTGTAAAAGCTCAATGCATATGCTCTATGTATAGGCTTTATACATAGAGGTTGTAAGATTATGAAAGCTCTATACATAGGGCTTGTAAGCTTATGCAAGCTCTATACATAGAGTTTATGCATAGAGCTATATGAATCTAGCTGAATGCATGAATTAAGATCTATGCATAAAGCTTAATACATAATGTTTTATGTATAAATCTTATGGATGAGCTCTATGCATAAGGCTTCACATGCGTTATGTTTTTTTGCATAAACCTTTTTTTGATGTAGAGTGCCTTGCATGGATGGAAAGCATAAGCTTTTTGAATGTTTATACTCTCTTATACATATAACATATAAGTCTTATGCTATGTTTTTCTATGCATAAGGTATTCTCTTTATTCATAGAGTTTATATATGTTATCAAGATAAGATCTATTATCCATGTAAAACAAGATCATGTTTATTACACCATTGGGTGATGGGATTAAGGGTTAGCATAGTGCATAAGGCTTATAGCATAGAGCTTATGCATAAGTCTTGCATAGAGCTTATGCATAAGACTTATGCATAGAGCGTATGCATAAGACTTATGCATATGGCTTATGCATAGAGCGTATGCATATGGCTTATGCATAGAGCGTATGCATAAGGCTTATGCATAGAGCGTGTGCATAAGACTTATGCATATGGCTTATGCACAGAGCGTATGCATATGGCTTATGCATAGAGCTCTTGCATAAGGCTTATGCATAGAGCGTGTGCATAAGACTTATGCATATGGCTTATGCATAGAGCGTATGCATAAGACTTATGCATAGAGCGTATGCATAAGACTTATGCATATGGCTTATGCATAGAGCGTATGCATAAGGCTTATGCATAGAGCGTGTGCATAAGACTTATGCATATGGCTTATGCATAGAGCTTATGCATAGAGCGTATGCATAGAGCGTATGCATAAGACTTATGCATATGGCTTATGCATAGAGCTTATGCATAAGGCTTATGCATAGAGCATGTGCATAAGACTTATGCATATGGCTTATGCATAGAGCGTATGCATAAGGCTTATGCATAGAGCTTATGCATAAGACTTATGCATAGAGCTTATGCATGATAAGGCTTATGCAGTTGGCTTATGCATAAGACTTATGCAGTTGGCTTATGCATAGAGCTTATGCATAAGTCTTGCAGCCTTATTTTCCAAGCTTATACTTATACTATGCATTTAGATTTTTGCATAAGGCCTTTATAAATAGCTATTTATGAATAGAGATAGCTTCTCTCTCCATCCTTGTTCAAATTCGAGTTAATTTTGTATGGAGAGGAGATAAGCTAATGTATGAGTTATTTTTAAAATCTCCCTCAACAGCTGGGGAAAAGAAGCCCGTTTGATGCTTTTTTAAATATTTGTCAAGTCTCCCTCAACGGCTGGGGAAAAGAAGCCCGTTTGCCGCTTTAAATGTTATTTTTTAAAATCTCCCTCGCGGCTGGGGAAAAGAAGCCCTGTTTTATGGTTTGCATAGTGCTTTGTGTAATGCATAATGATTTGTGTTTAATGAGCTGCATATACATGTTATCCTGCTAGATGGAGCCTCTCAATCTTGAAGAGAGAATAGCGTGTCCATGCATGCGATGTAAGTACCAAATCTTTCGAAAACGAAGGATTTGCAACCAGCATGTTCATGATGCTGGCATATTTCCAATGGAGCGCTTGCAAAATTTGCGGTTTCAATCGTACAACCAAGCAAGTGTGCAGCCGCATCTTGATAACATTGCGCCTGTGAATTCTCGTCCCCAACAAAGGATGAGGATATCGCAGGAGGGAGTGACAGATGGAGCTCAATTAACAGCACCCGAGGGAATGGGAGAAGGTCAGGAAATGGAAGAAGGTCCAATGGAAGAAATGTTGGATGCCTTCATCGAGCAACAAGAAGCCCTCTTCGAGGAGCATGAACATGAAGATCATCAACCACGACATTCTCAATGGTCAAATTATGAACCAGAGGAAGAGGCCATGCGTAAACTTGCATGCCTTCCATTATACAATGGTGCCAACATATCTGTATTGCGTGCATCTCTTACGATGCTAAATTTGTAGTCAATTTTTAGATGGTCTAATACAAGTTTCACTGAACTATTCAAGTAAGGACTTTTTTTGGAGATTACACCTACTGTTGAAATGATAAATTATCAACTTGTATTTGAGAAAATCTTAATAGTAACGATCAGATATTGCCATACTTGCAGGCTTTTGAAAGATCAGATATTGCCCCCTGGCAACGAGATGCCTCCATCTCGTGCAGATGCGAAGAAGTTATTGAAATCCATAGGCATGGATTACAATAATATTCATGCTTGTCGCAATGATTGTTGCCTCTTCCGCCATGAATATGAGCATTTGCAAGAATGTCCCCATTGTGGCTCTAACAGATATAGAGAAGATGTTCAGGGGGAAGCTGTCCCGGTAAAGGTTCTCAGGCACTTTCCAATCATCCCAAGAATAAAAAGCATGTTCAGGTGCAAATCTATAGCAAGCTTGATGACATGGCATGCCACAACTCGATCCACAGATGAAGTGATGCGTGTGCCTGCTGACTCACCCGCATGGAGACACATTGAAGAGAAATGGCCGGCTTTTAAGGAAGAACCTCGAAACCTCCGTCTTGGCCTAGCAATGGATGGTGTAAACTCTTTTGGTTTAAGGAGCTCTTCATGGAGCACATGGCCTGTTTGCCTTGTGAATTATAATCTTCCACCATGGTTGGCAATAAAGAAAGGTCATTTGTTGCTCTCATTAATAGTTCCAGGAAAGTACAAGGTGAAGAACATGGATGTATATTTGGCACCACTTATTGATGAGTTACGCACCTTGTGGAACGGAATTGAAGTGAAAGACATGTCGAAGCAGCAGAGTGGCCAAAGACTTACAACTGTGCAAGGTATTCTCATGTGGACAATGCATGATTGGCCTGGCTATGGAGAATGCTCAGGTTTGTCTATATCGGGTTACAATGCATGTCGTGTATGTGGTCCTCGACTTGATTCAAGATACTCAAAAGCATTACGAAAGAATGTCTACCAAGGACATGTTAGGTATCTTCCAGAAAATCATGAATTGCGGGATGGTAATCTAGGAAGACCTCCTCCAAGTGCATTGAAGGCAAGCGATTGGAAGATCAAATGGGAGGAATGTGGCAACTTGGCATGTCCTGGGATGAAGAGGCACTCTATCTTTCACCAACTCCCCTATTGGGGTGATCTCCTTATAAACCATTTGCTTGACCCGATGCATATTTTCAAGAATGTAGCTGACATTCTGTGGAAGACCATGACAGGAAAAAAGGAGACTAAAGGTCAAAGGGATGACTTGGAAGAGATTGGTTGCATGCAAGAGTTGTGGGCTCGCACTAGACCCAATGGAAAGGTGCTACTTCCAAGAGCCCCATGGGTTTTTAGCAAGATGGAGGAACAACAAGTCGAGGACAATTTCAGAGTTTCGGACTCCTACAGGTTGTATGCATTGCTTGAAAAGTGCATTTACAAAGGATGATGATCTTAGTGGCCTCAAGAGTCATGATTGGCACAAGTTTCTACAATTTGTGCTACCCATAGCAATAAAAGATTGCCTCACTGAAGACATTAGAGCTACTATCTATAAGATTGGCACATTGGTGCGCTGGATTTCTTCAAAAGAGATAAAGAGAGACAGTTTGGAGACAGCGCGTTTAAACTCCATAGAGGCAGTCTGCATGGTAGAGAAGTTTTTCCCTACAAGTTTATTAACAATCCAGATGCATCTGCTAGTTCATGTTGTAGATGAGGTTGCAGTTGCTGGAACAGTCCATTCAAGATGGATGTTCTTTTTGGAGAGGTTTATGAAGACATTAAAGGGATTTGTTCACCAAATGGCTCGCCCAGAGGGTAGTATGTCAGAAGGGTGGCTGATACAAGAGTCCCTTGTTTACATCACTGAATATTTAAGTTCCTCAGATCCAGAGATACCTCGACTATGGTCTCAAGAGTCCAACAGGCGAGTCATTGGTGAGGAACCTCAAGGCCAAGGCATTAAGAGAAAGATGGATAACAATTTGAGGGAAAAAATCAACAAATTTTGCATCTTGAACTCTCATGTAATGGAGAAGTGGATTGAGACATATGAAGCTCTCAAGCGACAGCGAGTACAAGATCGTTTAAGTTTCAGAAGGAATCGCACTACAAGAAATCTCCCATATCCAGAAGGTATGCAAGCTCTTCCGGACTTTCCCACAGGTAGATGGCTAGAAGCTACAATTTTAGAAGCCAAACGTGCTGGTTTACCTATAACAGAGGAGGAGGAGGAGCTTACAAAAGGATGCGATTGGCATGTAAGTGTTTAAGTTCTACATGTCTCTCTTTTTTTTCTCTACATGTCTCAGTGTTTGATTCTCCATCAACAATCTTTTTGTGCTATTTGTAGTATCACAAATATGGGGCGTTTTGGTCACATGGACGTCATTTTCGAGTAGAACGAATAGACCAAAGAAGAGCAACCTTTGATTGTGGTGTCACAGCACAGTTTGTTCAAGAAAGTCGTGCAAGTGCAAGTGATGATAACACAATTACTGGAATGCTTGATTACTTTGGAACCATTCAAGATATATTAAAGGTTGGCTTCAGAAGTTTTGAGTTGTTTATCTTTGATGTGAAGTGGTTCAAGGTAATCATGAATGGGCCACATGCAACTGTACGTAGAGACAAGAGTGGCCTCATCCAAGTGGACTCCACAAAGGTATGGACCGATCAGCAAGATACTTTTGTGCGCCCAGAGCATTGTGAGCAGGTTGTCTTTAAAGCGGATCCAAAAGATCCACGCTGGCTGTTTGTGGTTCAAGTCGCCCCCCATAGTAAGCAAATTTTTGAAGAATTTGAGCTACAACTAGGTGATGTGGATGCACAGGGTGGTGGAGAGCAGCAAGAACAAGCCGATATCAACAATGAAGAGGAGCAAGCAAATGAAGAGGAGCAACTAGAGCAAGATCCAAATGAAGAGGTGCAAACCAAGGAAGCTGAAAAACAAGTTGAGGAAGAAGACATAGATGATGAAGACATCCTTCATCAAGGGACTTTTAATGATGAGGATGCTGAAATGTATATAGACATAGATCTCTTTGGGGCTACTGATCTTAATGAGGATGATAGAATAGATAATGATTTTTAAAATGATGTATCTTAATGATTATGCAAATAGTTATGACATATTTGTAATGGTTTTATGACATTCAAGGTCCTTTCATTGTTTACCATTGTTAATGTTTACCATCATAATCACTACTGTAGGAGCAAGTTGATATAGTTTTACCAATGTTGTTTATCATTGTTAATGTTTGTCTTATGGTTCTTTCATTCATTGTTTACCGTGTAATTTTCATTTCGCACAAGTTTGTCATATGGTTTTTGGTCCAACAGGCCATGGGTGACTCACCGCCCTACGACTACAGTCCAGATTTCTCATTTAATCCTACACCGCAGGGCATGAGTCCCCAGCAGTTATATGGTTTTCTTTCGTCCATGACTCCAGAGCAGAGAGCCATGGCTCAAAGTTATTGGGGTTCTGGAGCAGGGACATCTGCCTCACCATCTGGCTTCCCGACGCCAGTTCCCACACCCGTGGGTACGACAGCAGCTCCCACACCTCATACCACGTAGCCTTCCACTCCTCTTACAGCTCGATCTACCACCTCTTCACATAGACGGCGCTCACGTAGTAGGTCTTCAGGGGGAGGTTGTTGTGGTGGTAGTGCCACAGATGCTGTGACACCACCACCACGTGAGCGTCGTCCTTCGCTCTCATCTGTTGATAGCACACCCATAGGGTCACCTTCCACTCCCTGGGGTGCACATGACCATGACAACAGCAAGATTTACACAATTAGGGATGGGGCACCAATAATGGATAGTGCAGGGAAGGCAATGAAGACACGCATTCGACAATTGTGCACTATATAGTTTCATGACTCTGTCATGACTAAATGGGATCAGCAAGACAAGGGGAAGAAAAATTATATAAACACAAAGATAAAGCAAGAGTTCCAGCCATCTGACCCTATGAATGTCGTCTCTAATGAGTGGATACAGTATACAGCTCGCATTTTGATGGGGCATCGTAGGTCAGAGGCGAGGGACGCATTTAGAGGGGAAAGAGAAACCTGTTTGGCTAGATGACAGGGAGTGGGCAGCCATTGCTCAGGAGCTGACCGAGACACCAGAGAGGTTTCAACAACAAAGAGAGGCGGCAAGGGAAAGACTCCAAACAGTAGGGGCTTCTCATCTTGGGAGTGGTGGTTACGAAACCATGCGCCATGAATTCGTAAGTGTTTGTAGCAATTTTATTTATGTAAATGTATGTATGTGGGCTAAATGTTGATTTCTAAAAGTTATAATTGTTAATCGTGTGTGCAGGAGTTGGCCATGAATCGCCCACCAAGTAGGCGAGAGGAGAAGTACGCTCACAAACATGGCCTTGTGGCCTTGTTTGAGATGCTTGAAGAAGAAGGAGAGACCGTCAATTGGGAGGCATTACCATGATGTAAGATGACCTTCAAACTAATGAAATATGATCAAAACATTCTTGAGTATTAATGTTTAATTTAATTTCTTGTTTGTCGATCAGGAAAATATAAAAACGAGCACGGTTGTTTTTGTGCTCTATTTTAGACAGAATGGTGCTGTCTGTTTGCTGTTGTTGATCCTGCTCATTGCAGGCAGCTAGGTAACAGCCAAGCAGCACTATTCTGCCCAAAATTTTTTTTTTGCTACAGCGTCGGTATATACCCCGGTACTGACGTCGGTACATGCATTGGTATATATTTCGGTATTTAAATCGGTATAAACCCCGGTATTCACCCCGGTATATAACACGGTATATGCGCCGGTATAGATGCCGATTTATGCGTCGGTATTACCCCCGGTGAGCGTCGGTATATGCACCGGTATAGGCGTCGGTATTGTTACCCGACGCTTATACCGACGCTGTGGTTCCGACGCTTATATCGGCGCTTATACCGATGACGGGGCTTTTTTAGACCCCGTTAAATAGCGCCGGTATAAGCGTCGGTATTAGGCTAACATGTAGTAGTGCAAGGAGAACTTTTCAAAATTGTGATATTTTTCTTATGCTCTTTTTTGTTTCTTATCAACTCTTTCTGTCACCCTTTTTATTTCATCGTGATAAATGTTTTTCTTATCTTCTAGATTCTTTTGAGTTTGCACTAGCTTGTGTCTTAAGTTATTATTTTAAGCTCCAATGCGAGTGAGTGAACCTTCCTAATTTGCTAGATACTTTCTTAAGTACTCCTCCTTGGCTTTGTGATTTCTGGTAATTGTAAGTAACCTTAAGGTCTACTGATATTTTCTCCATTTTGGCCATGTTGTTTGTTTTTTTCTGTGTAGTGATGGCCCTACTGTTGGCCTCGTGTAATTGGTGTAATAATACCTCATTCTTCCTTTGCAAATCTGCTAACTTATCCATGGATCCTTTTGTTTGTCCTTGTGTAATTGTTGCATTAATCCCTCATTCTTCCTTTGCAAATATGCTAGCTTATCCATGGATCCTCTAAATCTCATAGAGGTTGTAGCCCATTAAGTCATATGAAATCCCCCACTTTCCTCCATAAGTAGTGTATTCAGGTTTTTCAGTAGAAGTGGATTCCTCACCTAAAAGATTTCTTTGCAATTGGGAAAGAGATACTTTGGGAGGCATTGGGGAATGTAGCTCATGGAAATTAGGGATAGGCATGTCTAGTTGAAGTTCCTCATTTGTAGAGCTAAATATTGGCCACCTTCTCTTTTGGATGACTGCCTCCACGGAGGGATCCGTAGTAGGAGAGGGGATTGCGAAAGATGTGGGTTGTGTGGAATGGGTGGTAGAAGAGATAGGTAAGGGAGGGTGGGATAGTAGAAGTAGGTGATGTTGGAGGAGTAGGGTGGGGTGGAAATTAGCATTGGAGGTGTTGAGGATTTTGGTGAAGAGAGGGAAGTGAGGTTGCCATTAGGTGGTGGCAAGGCTACCAAACAAGGACAGGGTATCCATAAATCCTAGTTCCACATTCTATTAAAGGGCTGTATGAAGGAGAGTTATTGTTGTGACCAACAGGGTGTTGAGGATGTATGGGTTATGAATAACTTGCATGTGGTTCTTCATGTATAACTGCATATCCTTGCTAAAACCATTCATCAACTTTGCCAATCATTAACTTTATCATTTAGAATGACCCAGAAAAGCTTTTTGGGGATCATGTTGTACCTCTCAAACCCTCTCCTAGATGAAGAGGGAGATGACTATGTAGCTGATGCAGAGCATGTCATCTGCAATGGCATCATATAGTATTCCATTATTATTTAGTGAAGTTATGCCATCAGTTGTGGATCATAAGACATTGTTGAAGCCATAAGCCTAAGAATTTAGAGGTGAGGCATATGTGGTAAGTGTAGACCCCCCCATTGAGCATGAAGACACAAGTGGCCTAAGATACCCAGTGGATAAACTGCACAATGAGCTCACCATGAAAGCCTATCTTTCAGATATTTTCCAAGCTTCATAGAACCAACTCCTTCAATTCAGCTTTCACAAAAGGTTATCTCGGCACCAAGAAGCACTCTGGAGAGCAAGATTCCAAGTTGTACATAATGCCATCATCTAGGACCATTTTGATGGAGATGATTCGGCACAATCATTAGGCCTGACAATAGTTGTTGTTGGAGAATGCACAGGCAGACTCGTAAATAGAACAACAAAGAGAGAGAGAGAGAGCAAAGAATATGGAGAGACTTGGAAAAGATCACCTTTTATAATAGCAACAAGCTTTACAATGGCAATAGCCAATAGAGGTGTTGAACAATGTGCACAGGAATGGATTGATCAAGTGAGCAATGGGAAGACACCTTATATAGTGATGTGGGAACTAGTCCGTAGCCCCTAGAACTGCTGCATGACTAGCCACACATGGAGAAAATATATAAAATACCCAAAAATAAAGATACAACCCCATAACATTGAGATGCACTAATTATAACACCCCCTCTGCAGTTCATAGTGTGCAAGAGTCTAAAGAAGGTAAGTTGATGAAGATACAACCATGGACCCTCCAAGATCGCGAGTACTGGAATCACCTCGAAGAGCTCACCCAACCTGTTTCCTTGAAATAAAATGCCACCATGAACAGCAAGGAAACTTGCTTGGCTACGAATTCCCACACAAGTTGTAGTGAACTCTAAGAATAAATGATGAGCTACTGGACACACCGCGCCCATAATCCCCAATAGTGGATAGAAAACACATCACGTTCAAAAAGCCTTGAAAAATGAACTTGGAAAACAGATCCAATTCATAATCTATGCTACATAAAAGATAACCATGTCGTGCCAGATGTCTAAGGCATATCTTGGAACTCCGAATCACGGTCCCCATGCACCAGTAAGTGGAGCTACAATCAGCCCCCTCTCTTGTCCACAAGCCTCCATAGAAGAGAAGTATACCATCTGGGTCCTCCTAAGCAAAAAGCGCCCTAGGATCCCTAGAAGTGGTACTAGAAGAATCTGTATCACTATCGTGTGTTGTGTCTTTTCCCTTTTTTTGAAATGAAGACTTGCCCTTGGTCTTGACCTGCTTCTTGGACAAAAAATCCTTGGGCAGATGTCCTCTCTCTTCCTACAAGCAGGAACTCTGACCTTTGTTTTGAATTGAAGTAAGTGCCTAATTAGAACTGTTAAGAGACACCTTTATCTTACCCTGAGAAACGAGGAGGAACTCCTCCTCCAAGAGTAGGGAGCTAAGATCATCAAAATTCAAATGAGTGGATGTGACCTAGCACCTCAAAGCTCGAGAAATCACATCATAGTCTAGGGGAAGCTTGGTGAGGATAAGTGCAGCCAACTGAGCAGAGAACGAAGCAGCACCCATTGTCATAACTGCTCATGGATAACCTTGGCCTTCATGAGGAATGATTGCATAGAACTGCCTGGAAGGAATAACAAATTGTAGAGTTGCCCTCGCAAGGTAACTTCCCTCATCAACGAATCTCAAGCAAAGAGATTCTTCAATTTAGACCATACATGATGAGCACTGGTGAGAGCTTGCACGGCCTCCTCTATGATGGTCCACCTACAAGCACTGAATGCATCTTTGAATCCCGATTCTCCCAGTCTTGCAATTTTCCAAAGAATTCATCCTCTTAATCTTGAGTCCACCGCCTAGAGTTTTGAGGATGCTCATGCTTCTTCTCACTACCCTAAACAATATCCCACAAACCGTTGTGGATGAACCAAACCTGCGTTTGTAGCTTCCAATGGGCATAGTTGGGTCCTTTTAACTTGTCATCCCTGTTTGTACATGGGGGAGACATACCCATAGCAACAAAAAACACAAAATCAGCCCCCTCTCAAACTTGAGAGAAAGAGACTGGACATTAACAAAAAAATCCAAGAACCATCAGGAACCTCCTATTGAAAGGGCAAGAACTCATGGAGGAAGAAGAAAATGCAGTGCCACAAGTTTGGCAACACCATATGCAAGAAACTCACCGATCAACTAATGCCGGCGGAGCATAAAATGCAGGTAAAACCTTCACATCTTTCCTCTATAGAAGAAAACACAGCCAAGAAACTCCATAGCTTGCCTCTATAGAAGAAAATGCAGCCAAGAAGACTGGCCGGCAGAGCAAACATATGGTTGGTTAGACCAGAAAACATAATAGAATGCAAAAACGCAGCCACTAGTTGTCACACTGAACTACAGCTAGGAGAAGTTATGGAAGAAAAATGCACAGTATAGTTGAAGAAGATGACGAGAAGATTGGAGAATGGTGGAGCATCCTAAACCTAAGTGAGTGATACCATGTTGGAGAATGCATAGGCAGAAGCATAAACATAACAATAGAGAGAGAGAGAGAGAGAGCAAACAAGATGCAGAGAGATGGACAAGATCACCTTTTATAATAGCAACAAGCTTTAGAATGGAAATACCCAGTAGAGGTGTTGAACAATGTGCACGAGAATGGATTGATCAAGTGAGCAATGGGAAGACTCCTTATATAGTGACTTGGGAACTAGTCAGCAGGCAGCCCCTAGAACTGGTCGACTGCTCCATGACCACAACTACACATGGAGAAAATATATATAAAATACCCAGAATAAAGGTACAACCCCATAACACTGAGATGCACTAATCCGAACAGCGTCCTTGAGGATTCATGCTGCTGATGCAAGCGTGTAGAACACGTATCCATCTACAAAAATACATTAACTAGTGCTAATTTTGAATAGAATTGATAATATGCATATTATTTGATGGATTTTGAAATGCTAGTATAAGCTTAACACGATGTAATGAGATCCTTACCACCACAAGGGTCCTTATATGTTACTTGTAGTTATAGTTTGGAGAGGTGCCTTTGTCAAGACATTGTGTGGACCAACACTGATGGATTTTATCGACATTTCAAAAGTTTTAATCCTTGTAGAAGGATGTTGAGGTAATTAGCATGTAAGGTCATAGCTATGTCGTAGATTTTGTTGCCAAAGGTTTGGATTTTGTTGACATTTCGACAAGGTTGATCCTTACAAAAGGAAGTTGAGGCAATTAACATGTAAGGTCGTAGCTGTGTCATAGAATTTGTTATCAAAGGTTTGGATTTTCAAATCTAGAGAGATTTATTGCCTTGGTAGTACCCTTGGGATTTTAATAGAGTCTTTGGTACCCATTTTTGTCACAATTTTATTGTAGTGTGGACTTCACCTCCAGGTGAAGTGCACATTTTGTGATGGTTTTGTTTTTGTTGTTTTGCATGTACTTCTCTTTTTTAAGTTTTTGTCTTCAATGGATAACTCTAGCCAATGTTGTAGATTTTGGGAGAGCCAAGGAGGGTACTCAACACCCTCAACAAAAGGCCATGCATATGAGTCAACTACTGAAGTATGGTGCGACAAAGTATGGATTCGGAGAAAAGGCATGCCAGCTCGCATGATTTGTAAGTTTTCTCTTTGCCATTTTTCACTAAGTTTACTTCGTGTGTCATCGCTACCCTTGTCATATCTCATGTATGTTAAAATATTTTGTAGGAAAGGGTAGCACGTCGCCCCCCAACGTCTAGGGAGAATAGGTACCACAAACACCACAATGAAGCAGACGCTTGGGAGTATCTCAAATGCCAAGGAGTGGTCACCAAAAGAGCTACTCAATAAGCTCCGCAGGGCAACTTGTTGAGACTCTAAACTTGATTTTTAATTACCACCCAACTTGTTTTTCTTGTGGCTAACGTGTTTGCATTGTATTTTTTTTAGGAGCCCTTATACGTAGCTCTAAGGCAAGAGCTCTAATGGAAGATTCCTTGCATGAGTCCTCTTCCTGATGCAATGTAAGATAATGCATAAGGGTGTATGCACAACAGCCGTGTTTATGCATAGCTCATGAGAGCTCATACATAATTCATGAAAGGTTATACAGAAAGGGAGCTCATGTATAGCTCTCATTATACATAAGAGAGGTTATATAGGTTCTCTTTTATTCATACCTTATTATACATAACCTCCCATGATAATGCATAAGAGAGATCTCTTTATACAAATCTCATTAGAGCGTATGCATAGCTCTCATTATGCTAAACTAAAAGCATAGAGAATAATACTCGATGCATGGACAACGAAAGCCACATAGAATGATACTCTATTAGGGAACAATAATCTATTCATGGAGAACAACGTAATAATATTTTAGATATAGAGAACAAGACTCTATTCATAGAGTATATAGGAGAGAGATCATGCATAAAGACTAAAATTTACACATAAGTAAGGATGACGAGAATTTACCTCATGAGAGTATGCCAATGGAAACTCTTGAGGGAGTGTATTGTTAAGACGAGAGCTACCCAAGACATTCTTGAGTCACATGTTAAAGTGTCTTTCCCTAACACCTCAAAGCATGTTCCATGTTTTAATTGGTTGGGGATACACTTACCTACACATGTGCACTTGCATCTTTCCTTGTATGCTCAATAACACCAAAGCCAAAGGAAACTCCTAAGGGAGTGTATTGTTAAGACGAGGGCTACCCAAGGCATCGTGCATGCATGGCAACTTACACAACTGACCAATGGTTGCTACATGTGCAGCTCGTATGTGAGTGGGGGACATGCATGTTCGTGGGGTTTGTGCGAGAGAGCATATATGAGTGGGTGTGTATATGTGAGTGTATGTGATTGGGGAGTGTGCATAATCCTACCCACCCACCGCAAGTATTGGCATCATTGCATGTGAGATACATGCATCTTGTCTCGAGCATGTTAAAGAATGTAAATAAGAGTGAGGTTAGTGGAAGCATACCTTTTTGGAGTGGTCACATGGGAGAAGGAAAGTTCCACTCGTGGCCGTACTCCATGTCCTGCTTTGGCAGAGGGCATTATTGCACTCGACACAAGGTACTCCATTCACTTGAGGCACTCTTGTTAGTCCTCACTTTCTAATACATGACCGACTCTAGTATAGAGTAAATGATGATGGGTTAAATCATTGTCTAAGTACGTATAAAGGTACTATGGATAGAATGAGGTTTGTAACCTCATTCTACCCAATTTTATTTAATATATAGAGTTCATATATACACCCGTATGTTTGTCGATATATGCATATATTGCCTAGGATACCAACGCATATATCGATGTTTTCATTGAGACGCCCAACAATTATACCGACAGTTCCATAACGATAATGATACCAATGTTGTCTGCTTTTTTTCTTCCAAATACAGATCGTCGATATATGTATCTGCATTGGCTAGATCCTTTGTAATGCATAACACTAAAACTATCAAGTTAGTAAGGCCACTATCTGATATCTAAACTAGGCCTATGTGTCAAGTTACTCAATCATGGCTTCTCATCATAATGAGATGCTTACATAACATGAGCTAACTAAACCTTTATAAAGAGTAAATGTTGATACCTTAAACTAAGGACATACATGTCAGGAATCAAAACTAAACCTTGTTTGTGTATGTGCCTGTATATATTTGGGGAGAAAAGAAGAGCTAAGAGAGGGCAAGAAGAAGCCCTCAACACATAATTCAAAACCCACTAACATACAACATTCTTGATTTGTGACGGCCTACCTTTTCCATTAAAAATCAGAATTTGCAGGGGGATGTATATAAACCAACGTTTGAACTGTATTTTTTTGACATGCATTTGAAAAACTTGCCTTTAAAAGGGCCAACACAAATCAACCCTAAGGTCAAACGATGAAGTAAACATTGCTTATCAACAATCACCAAACGGTAGTTGTTAGGTCTTAAAGTGTCAATGAACTTTCTTTTGGTTGAAGGATCCGGGAAAACTTTTGTTGTTGAAAGGCTCCACAAAGGCTTTGAGACCACTGGTGTTCCGTCGTGGTATGTTGTCGTTTGTTGGCAGAGCATACAGACCTCACGGGTCTTCAGACAACGACGATTAGGAGCTGGATTGCCAATGAGTCTCCTGATCCTTATCCTGAAAGAACTGTAGAAATCATGCGCTTAGTATCGCTAACCTTACTCATCACATTTTGTTCATAGTACTCCATACTATAGGCGCGCTGGGCAAGGAGATCACAACGGGAAACATGCAGAACATGTACACTCTACTGATCTGTCTGCTGGCACTGTTCACGCTCTTGCCTGCTCGCGCATCAGGACAGGCGTCAGGTGTGCACTCATTTCACGTGAAATTTTCGAGTATAGCGCTCTCTTAAATTCTATTGCTCATTCTGCTTGGCCCGTGCTCACCAGCAAGCTGTTTGGCTTCCAATTATCTCAGTTGAATCCATTGTCTTTCCTCACTAGACAAAAAACCGTTGGCTTGCAAACCCTGTTATTTCTAGCTAGAACACTCAACTGTGGTGCAGGAACCTCCGAACAGGTTTGAGGATATTTACTTTTGGTGATTAAAGAGAGAGCTTAGGAACTTTTTTAAGAGCTGAGAACATTATGACAGCTGGTTCCGCTCTCTCAACACAGTCTGTAGGTGGACGTCCACCGAGTTTTGGTCAACCCAGGCCCTAGATATATGGTGGTCGTATCCCTACAACCAAGAATACATTCGATTTCCCTTCACTGCTTTTTCAATGGAGTAGATGAAAGTATGACGTACAATAGCGTCTCTTATCTTAAGGTCTAAATATCCTGATTATTTCCAGTCTTTTCTCCAGAAAAATGCATGCATACGTCCACATAATCTTTTAAAAATGCCTTCACAATAATTATGTCCAACTATGACAAGGTTGTTTTGAAGGTTGTGCATAATCTTGCCTTATGTAATCCATTGTGAGAACGGGAGGAGAATTGTTTTTTCTTCAAAGCTCTCGAGCAATCCAAGGCTGGAGTTTTATTTTGTAATTTTTGTTTTGGATTTTTTTACAATTTTGTATAGGTATGCTTTGACTAGCATTTATTGTTTGTGTAAGTATTGTTATTGTTTACAACATAAAGTAAATCATCATGCAATCCAACAAGGGTGAAGGATTAGGCTTAAAATTTTGTTTATGTATATTTTGGATTTAGCTTGTGATAGCAAATTTTTGAGTGGTTAAATGATGTAGTACTTGGAAACATAAGAATTGCCACCCTTGACCTATTTGGATGCATAGGGGTTATCATGTCCACGTTAGAATACATCAACTCATGGCAAAGTACCATCTTAATAAACTAATAAAAGGTATGTATGGTTTGTCACTTAATACACTGTTCTCTTGAACCCACATGGTACTCCTACATAATTGAGATATAAAATAGGCTATGTTTGCCAAATTCATCTCATTTATGCAAACTATAGTCATGGGACTACGTGGGCATGATCTTTATAAGCACTAATATTTTCATCTTTGACAACTTTATAAGTCTTGTCTTGAAGTTTTTTGTGGAGGAAAACTAATTTTTTGTTTATCAAAAGTATAGTTATATCAACCATAGCCAAACTCAAATCTCTCTTTCCCCTCCCTCCTCCTCCCCAACCCCCAAAAAACACACACACTCTCTCTATATAAACAATTACATACTTTTTCCAATAAAGGCTATGTCATTGTAGCATCATTGCTCAAAACAGATGACAAACTTTTCTTTATCTTAGTTAACCATCGGTTGCTTCATCCTTGAAAATGTTAATTAGTAATTCCAACTTGTTTCAATCCACTATTTGGGTTACAGGTCATCTTCTCTTTACCTTGAATCTCCCAAAATAGCAAGTTTTGTCCAAATTGGGAACCTTTTACTAGCTAGGAAACTCGTTGTTGTAGATTCAAAGTAAAAAGGAATATGGAGCCCTAGCCTAGATAAGGGAGAAAGATGTAATATATGGAGTTTATTTGTATTAGAGACCTGGGGAAACAAGTTTCTAATAGTAGGTCCCACATAACCCAATTTTCAAGACCCTAGTTCAAACAACATTATTTAGTTTGAGAATTCTCTCTAAGCAAGTCATGCCCTTGTACCCTTGTCTAGTTCTCTTTGATATCCATGATTAGGTTCCCCAAAGACTATACTTGGCTCTCTCTCTCTCTCTCTCTCTCTCTCTCTTACACACACACACACACACAAAAACAATGCATTCTCTATCAAACAATCCATGATTGTTGCTCAAATTTTTACCCCTTAACTGGGCATCATATCAAGCGTTCATGATCGATTTCCTTGGCTATGATAGTAAACAAACAAATCATGGTGAGGTTTGACTCTCTCTTTTGTCACTTTCTCTTCATTACCGTCATTGTTTCTTCCTTGCCCCTATTCGAGGTAGCCACAACTAGTGTAGTCTTGACTCTTGAGTCTTGGTTATTTCATTTTTTGTGCGTCTCTGTGCAAAGGTAAAGAAGGGAGAACGGGGCGGCCATCCCCAAGCTAAGGACATAAATGTGCTGGCGAATGTTTTTCTTTCACAATAGAGACTTTGGCTAAAACTTCACGTTATGTGACTGTATGTAGTTGCCCATACAAAAAAGGGAAATCTTAGACGGTTTTAATTTCTTTTGAGGGCCC